>NC_053022.1:516271199-516458428 GCF_003073215.2 Triticum urartu | reverse complement strand
CCACGCCAAGGAGAGTCCCATCCAAACACGGGTGCAGTCTTCGGTCTTCGTATCTTCACAACCCATCAGTCCGGCCCATGGCTAATAGGCCGGACGCCCGAGGACCCCTTAGTCCAGGACTCCCTCAGTAGCCGTGAACCTGGCTTCAATGACAAGGTATCCGGCGCGTAGGTCTGTCTTCGGCATTGCAAGGCGGGTTCCTCTTTCCAAACTCCAAAATAGTCTTCAGACGTATCGACGTGTCCAGACCTGTAACACACACACACCACACACAACCGCAGAGAGAATATAACATTCCAGGAGTCCAATCTGCTGACAACTTTTTACAACGTGACATTACGCTCGCCCAGTTTTTCGAACCGTTTCCTGTCCCGCCGTTCCATGTTCCGAGGCGCGGTTGCTATTGGCATGTTCTGTCCAAGCAGAGATCGTGTCCCCTTATTGCGGGATTCTCATTAATACGAGCGTGGGTAACCCAACCATTCCGTTGGAAAGATTCCTTAGGAATAGGCAGGTTTTCAGGCTCAGGAGGAGGCGTTTAATCCCCACTGCCTTTATAAAGGAACCAAGGGACGTCCTTTTTGACGCCAAACTTCTCCTCGGCCTCTCCAACCTCGAGTTCTAAAACCCAAGGTTTCGACTTCGTTGCTCCGAGCTTCCCCATTATGTCAGGACCCAGCCCTCAAGGCCGATGGGTAGCTTCCTTCGTTACAGAGGAGGATATTGCGAAGCTTCGAGCGGCCAGATATCTGACCGCAGAAATCCACCATAGGCTTCCTGCTTGAGGGCAGGTTATCCCGACCCCCAGATCTGGCGAGAGGGTCGTGTTCATCTCACACTTCCTTCGAGGGCTAAGGCTCGCTCTTCACCCCTTCGTTCGGGGGTTAATGTTCTATTATGGACTAGATTTTCACAATCTAGCCCCGGAGTCTTTCCTCCATGTCTCCGCATTCATCATTACGTGTGAGGCCTTCCTCCGAATCCCCCCACACTTCGACTTAAGGCTCAAGACCTTCAGTGTGAAACCAAAGGTAGTCGACGGGGAACAGGTGGAGTGCGGCGGTGTTGTAGTCAGCCAGCTCACCAACACTCCTTGGCCAAAAGGATCTTTTGCCGAAACTTCCAATCAATGGCAGCGAGAGTGGTTTTACATTACGGAGCCCCACAGCACCAAGTGGGTAGCTGCACCCACGTTTCGCCCTGGCCCACCGTTACATCTTGCATCATGGGCCAACAAGGGGCTGGATTGGGGATTAGTTGATGAAGTGCGGACTCTACAAAGCCGCATCTGAACCCTCCTCGAGAGGGACATCGATCTTGTCAGCGTGATTCAAGTAATGTTGATTCGTCGAATCCTTCCATGCCAGCGTAGGCCTCTCCGTATGTGGGAGTTCAATCCAGAAGTACCACGAACCCTTAAACACTTCTTCCGCATTACACACAAAGGGATGTGGTAGTTGTTTTTCGGAAAATGAAAACATTGGTCGGACACTACTGAGGGCACAGGCCTCGACTGTAACCGTCCGGATACCCCGGTAAGCACTTGGCTTCCGAACACCCCCCTTTTTTAAGTATGTCGTAATACATTACTAAGCGAACTATCTCCTTCTAGGGCCGGATGAAGAAAGCGGAGCTGATTAGGTGTCCGGCCCCGCTTCCCGAGGGTTCAGCAGATCCTGTATTAACAAGGATGCTAGCCCCGGCACCGTACCAGATGCCTGCGAAGGAGGGCAAGGCAGAGAGGACCAAAGATGGCCCCCATCCCGAAGGTGCGCCAGACATTGTGTCCGGAGGAATCAAGATTCCATCGTCCGAAGACAAAAATGAAGGGGAAGTCAACGTCTCTTCCCCCCATGGGAAGAAAAGGGCCGCCTCCAAAGATTGGGAGGAAAAGGCTCCTAAGCGAGGCAAGATGCCTTCGTCGGGTGGCTCGTGCTTGGAGGACAACGTCATCGCGCAGTCCCATGGAGAGGACAAGCCTCGGGCCGAATTGTAAGTGAACAAGGGTGTTTTAAACATGTCCCGTCCCTTTCTTGTAACGTCTAGAATATATGTTTTTTGCAGTTCGGCACGCAGTCTTCTTCAACAATCCTCTTCCTCGGGGGATCTTCTCCCAGAGATGATGGAAAGTGAGATGTCTCCACCAATCTCTTCGCCCAATAGGGCGAACGACTTTGAGGTGTCGTCGCAGAGGGTCTCTCCCGATCAACAAGTGGTGCGAGGGATGATGAAGACACAACCCGAAGGTGATACTTCGGCGGCCCAGGGTCCGGGGACCAACAATAAAGGCCCCGAACATTCCGGTCTACAGCCGGATATGAATAAACGGATCCCTTCAAAGGAAGGCTGTACTCCTACAGCAGCCTCCGGAGACCCAGAGGCGCCGGATATATATATCGACGAACATACTGCGACAGGCGTCCGTCTCAGAGGAACATCGTACCTTGATGGGCACGGTGATCGAAAAGGTCCTGGCCGCAAAAAGCGGATTGAATGAGGCCTTCGTGGGGCTGCTAAGAGGGTTCGAGGTTTGTACCGTAATATGTTCGGTTGTGTTTTATTCAAGAATACACCTGTGTATAGATAGTAGCCCCTGAGACTCTGATTGGCTTCCTGCGGGAGGCGATCAGAGGATCAAAAGATATGCCCAAGAAGTAATATGATTAATTGGAACACAAGCTGTGAACTCCCTGGAAACTGTCCAGACTATAGAGATTGCGGATTTGAAACGCAAGATTGATGAGGAAGATATGGATATCGCGCTTATCAACAGGCGTCTTGATGAGTCGCAAGGTACGTATTCGGAGCAATCCTTACATATACGTGTTTGTAATATAAACATGACGCTGAAAGTTGCATACTGGAATATGCATGGCTGCAGATGGTGCCGCCGCCGTCGAGATACTTCGGGCAGAGCTGGCCCGGGCCAAGGAGCAGGCCCGATTTAGTAATGCGGCTGCCGAAAAGGCATCGGCTGAGTTAAAGGCGGAACAAGCTGCTCAGCAGCAAGAGAAGGAGAAAATATCCTCGATGGCGCTCGAACTGAAAAATGGTACTTGCCTCTGTGAATTCCTAGAGGAGTAGAATAAAGCCAAAGTGGCTGAGCTTGACAAGGCCTTACGAGAGGCGAAAGAAGCGCGGTCTGAATCTAGAGCGACCCGTGAGGAGATCCGGCAAGCTGGGGAGATTGCGGCTGGTAAGCCCTTTTTATTACAGACTAACTTTGGCGATCCGAATTATGCTCAGCTTAACCAAGTATGGAGTTCTCCAGACGTGTTTTTGGATCTGCCGAAGAGTTCATCTGATGCAGCGCAGTTTTATCAAGCGCAAGAGGGATATGCAATGGAGAAGCTTTTCTGGTCATAGTTCGTCGCGTCAAAATGCCCTCTGCTGCTGAATGACCAGACGTCCCAATGGGCCGAGCTTCATAGGATGTCTGGCGCTGCCATGAAGAACGTCGAACTTCAGCTGTGGCCGACTAAGCCGATTCCGAATAGCTATTTCGGCTTGGTGCGGCGGCTTGCGATTTCGGTGCCCCGCATCGACGCCGTGAAGCGGTCGGCGTGCATTGAAGGTGCACGGATTACCTTTGCCCGAGTCAAGACATATTGGGGGAAGATGAAGGTCGTCGATGTTGCAGCGCAGGGTCCACCCAAGGGCAAGGACCATCATGCACCAGGGCATTACTTTGAGGACGTCTTAGAGCTTGCTCGCTTGATAGAGGGTCAATGTTCGAAAGGCATAATATTCGAGTGAACTCTTTATGGATTGTAAAAGACAACTGTTATAATCAGTCTATATTTTGATTTTGCCTGAAGGCTTTTGTTCCTCCTGTGCGGCCGTTTGTATATGATCTGAAAGTTTTCCACTCGTCGGCTTCAGCCCCCTCGTAGGAAGTACAGGGGTGTTCGAAAAAGCATATGATCACTCTTGACCCAACGTCTTGGTCTGTGAAGGAGGTGTCAATGCGGCGAACCAGGCAACCAGACTATAGGGCGTTAACACTTTCACTTAGCCATAGGAGTTTTATGGTGGGTCTACGACATAGCCCCTGGTATGTATGCGACTTATTCATGTGATGCGTTTACATATTTGACCGGAAAAGAGGTCCTTCGTGTGACACGGAGGGAATCGCGAAAGATTCCGATAAGTCATCTAGTGGTTGACCAGCTCTCGCCGCATCATGACAGTCAGTTTTCGGCTTTCTCTACTGAGGTTCTTAACTAGGTGAACCGGAAGCACAATCGCAGTAGTTCTCCCTTTACTACCCTAGCCGATAGAGCGGAACGTAGGATAGCAAGCACAGGAGTCGGGCAACCCAACTATTGACCCAAGACATGATTCGGAGCTGATGCATATAAGGCCAAACTCGCGATGCCGAAGTATGCTATAGAGCTGTTTGGACTTGTCGGCAACTCCTTTGTTCCCATACCGAGCCCCTGGCAAGTTATGCCGAGGTGTACGTTTGAGACAACCGTAGGGGCAAAACTCGGTCCTTTTAGAAAAGAATGGATTTTTTACTAGGATCTGAGTGATGTGCCAATCATGTATATAGATAACAAAGCCGTGACCCCGGCTATTTGATATGCCAGGGGTCGAAGGCGGAGGAAAAAGGCACTTTACACGCTCGAAATAGAGAGTGCAGTCTACAAAAAGTTATTTTGGACCTCCTGTCGCATGTCTGCGCCGCCTGTCCTCGGTGAAGGGACCCGAACTCCGATAGAGTACAAGGCCAGCCATTGAGCCACCTATGGAGGGAAACAAGAAAAAAGAAGAAGAAAAGATAGTTAAAAGAAAAGGGAATGTTATGGGAGTACTTTTATGTCCGTCCGTGTTGTGCTTCCGCCGGTGCCCAGGGTATTTTAAGTGCGTAGTTATGTGTGCGCGATGCAGATTTTCTAGGTATATGCGGCGGACGGCTGAAGCCGAACTGCTAGTCCTGTATGGGATTTGAATGGTCATGTTGAATGGAGACCGGTGGCTTAATGGCCGACGAGGTATGCGGTGTAATGCCCCCGCTGTGTAGTTCGGCTGAGATAGCCGTAGTGTGATCCTCTGCGCGGAGAGAGCGCTCCATGCGTTCCCCTGTAGGGGACTGTGTCATGTGTACCATGTTCACTGTCTTTACTTCGGGGGAAAACTGCTTCTGACCCTTGGTGTTTGGTTGGTGAGTTTCTCATCGTCGTCGTCGTCGGGCGGCTTCTTCCCCTTGTATTCAGCGTTTAACTTGTCGAACTGTTTGAAGACCCAACAGCTTCTGTTGGTGTGGTTAGCTGGTTTATTGGGGTGGCCATGAATCTGGCAGGGCCTATCCAATATCTTATCCAAATTGGATAGTCCGTCTTTGTTTGCCTTGAATGGCTTCTTCCGTTGACCGGGTTTGGGGCCGTTGAATCTGGCGTTGAGCGCTGTGTCATGCGCTCCCTGATTACCATTGCCACGTTTGTGCTTATTGTGCGGTGCTTTCCCGTTGCCGTCTCGAACTTCGGAAGTGCCCGGGTCGCTGGCACTGTTGCTTGTACGACCGAGCCAGTTGTCTTCTCCCGCGCACAAGCGGGTCATCAGTGTGGTAAGGGCTGACATGGATTTTGGTTTTTCCTGACCGAGGTGGCGGGCGAGCCACTCATCCAGGACACTGTGTTCAAAGGCCGCTAGGGCTTTCGCGTCTGGACAGTCTACAATTTGGTTCTTTTTAACTAAGAACCTAGTCCAGAGCTTTCTGACTGACTCTCCGGGCTGCTGGACGATGTGACTTAACTCATCGGCATCTGGTGGCCGGATGTATGTACCTTGGAAGTTGTCGCGAAAGGCGTCTCCCAGATCCTCCCGGCTGCCGATAGAGTTTTCAGGAAGATTGTTTAACCAGTACCTTGCTGGTCCTTTGAGTTTTAATGGGAGGTATTTGATGGCACGAAGGTCGTCTCCTCGAGCCATGTGAATATGCAGAAGAAAATCATCGATCCATACCGCGGGGTCAGTTGTTCCATCATATGATTCGATATTCACGGGTTTAAACCCTGCTGGGAATTCATGCTCCATTACTTCGTTAGTGAAGAAGAGTGGGTGTGCGGCGCCTCTATATTGGGCCACGTCGTGACGTAGCTTAGATGGAGTTCGTCTGTGGTTTTCGGCCCGGGCGTGACTAGACTTGTCCCGTCCGGATAGGTAGACGATGTTGCGTGTCGAGGCACGTCCTCGCGATCCGTAGATCGATCTAGTATGTCCTGCTCTACTGTCCAGGTCCTGCCGAGGGTCGTATGTATGACCCCGAGCTGTTTTATCTCTATTTTTTCATTGGGCTGAGGCGGGCTGCTGTTCGGCTTGAGATGCCGCTTTATCCCGACTGCATGGTGGTCGGTTAGCCGCATTGTCCCGGCCGCGTGGTGCAGGCTCCGGCGCTTCTTTATCGAACTGAGGTAGCAATTTGCACTGCGGGTAACCCTTGGTTGTGCGCCTGGGGCCGTATTCTTTGGCCACTAGGATATCTGTCCATCTATCGTTGAGCAGGTCTTGGTTAGCTTGAAGCTGCTGCTATTTCTTTCTCAGGCTCCTTGAAGTGGCTAATAGCCGGCGTTTAAAGCGCTCCTACTCAAGAGGTTCCTTAGGCACGATGAAATCCTCGTCGCCAAGGCTCTCCTCATCCTCGGAGAGCGGAAGATAATTACCGTCCTCCGAGTCTTCATGTATGGCATGTTCATGTGGGCTATCGTGGCCGTCTTCTAGTTCATCCTGTTTGGATGTTGCCCCAACAGGGGCTTCATTGTCTTCGGCATCGTCCGGGGTGTTGTTTTCTCTGGTGTCGGTATTACTGTCTTTTACCCGACGTGACTTAGAGCGGCGCCGCTAACACCGGTGTCCGGGCTGTGTCTCAGGAGGCTTATCCTCAACTGGATCTTCTTTGTCATCGTCGTTAGTTTCTTTAGGTGTATCCACCATGTATACGTCGTATGAAGAAGTAACCGTCCTGCGTCCGGTGAGTGGCGGGTTTCAGCCCTGCTCTTCTTTGGCATCGTCGTCTATACCGTCGAAGTCTTCGGAGCCGTAATCGAGCATGTCGGTTAAGTCCTCGATAGTGCCTATGGAGTGGGTGGCGGGCGGGGAGCAAAATTCTCCATCGTCAGCCCCTTGTTCGAACAGGGTATAGTTCGGTTGTGAGTCCTCTGCCAAAGACAGGTTCTTTAATGAGTTTAGCATGTCTCCCAAAGGCGAGTGCTGGAAGATGTTTGCGGTGCTGAATTCAAAGATCGATAAACGATCAAGCTCGGCGTCCGTGGGCTCACATGGTTCGGAACTTACGGCCGGAAACGAGTCCGGAGTTCCGGTGGCACGTGTATCATATGAGATCAAGTCTATGTGCGGCTCCAATGCCATGGAATCTGTGGCCTCCGTGGTGGGGTCGATCCTCCCGTCCTTGGATGGCGCAGTCTGCTCTGGATCTAAGGCCAGAGCGGTTATGGGAGTTGTCTCTTGGATGCAGTTCGATGACAGATTTACGTCATGTCCCTCGGGGTGACCCGGAGTGGCAGCCGCGGTCTCAAATCTGGCGAAGATCAAGTCTCCATGGATGTCCGCAACGTAGTTCAAGCTCCCAAATCTGACTTGATGGCCAAGGGCGTAGCTTTCAATCTTCTCCAGATGGCCAAGCGAGTTGGCCCACAAAGCGAAGCCGCCGAACACAAAGATCTGTCCAGGGAGGAAAACTCCCCCTTGGGCAGCATCGTTGTAGATGGTTGAAGGAGCCATCGAACCTCTTGATGACGGCATAGTGGAACTCTCAATGAAAGCACCAATGTCGGTGTCAAAACCGGCGGATCTCGGGTAGGGGGTCCCGAACTGTGCGTCTAAGGTCGATGGTAACAGGAGACAGGGGACACAATGTTTTACCCAGGTTCGGGCCCTCTCTATGGAGGTAATACCCTACGTCCTACTTGATTGATCTTGATGAATATGAGTATTACAAGAGTTGATCTACCACGAGATCGTAATGGCTAAACCCTAAAGGCCTAGCTTGTATGGTTATGATAATGTCTCCCCCTCCGGACTAAGTCCTCCGGTTTATATAGACACCGGGAGGATCTAGGGTTACACAAGGTCGGTTACAAAGAAAGGAATCTATATATTTAGTCGCCAAGCTTGCCTTCCACGCCAAGGAGAGTCCCATCCAGACACTGGTGCAGTCTTCGGTCTTCATATCTTCACAGCCCATCAGTCCGGCCCATGGCTAACAGGCCGGACGCCGAGGACCCCTTAGTCCAGGACTCCCTCGGCGGGGTCGGGGCGGCCTCGGAGTCCGGCTCCCGCATCCGAGGGAGGGGCGGCGCTCGGCTGGGCTTCGGCCCAGTTCGGTCCGGAGTTTTTTTTTAAATAATTCCGCTGAACGGAAAAATCCAAAAAACAAAATAAATAAAAAACCTAAAATCCCAAAAATAATTTACACGGTCCTCTCCTAATATTTAGGACAACATGAACATTTTTCTAGGCTAAAATGCAATTTTTAAAAATGTAATTTGTTTTCCTAATTCAATCAAATAAAATCTCAATAAGAATTCAAATAAAATAAATATTTTTATTTAAAATTAAATTTCCATTATTTCCTCTATTTTGAAGAAGTCATATTATATTCTCTAATTTATTTTTATCGTTGGAAATAATTAGAGAGAAACTATTAAAATCAAATTGATCCTCTTTTTCAAATTTCAAACAAATTCAAATAGGAAATTTAGTGAAACCTCCAACTCTCTCCTTGGGTCCTTGAGTTTCTTAAGTTCTCTGGGATGAAAATGTCTAAATAAAATTCGATTAAAATTGCAAAGACATTAATGCATATGATGACCTAATGATTAACATCCAAATTGAAAATTGGGATGTTACGTAATTGTTCTCACACAATGCCTACTGTACCATATTATTTCTACAATTTATATTGAGCAGTATAAGCCATAGAAACTAGAAAACAAGGGAACTATACATTAAAAAACAGAATCTGCCAGAAACACAACAATCTGTAATGATTTGAACAACAACCATACTTCTGCTACTCCAAAAATTCTGAAAACTTAGGAAAACCTAGGAAATTTGTTTATTGATCTTCTACATAAAGAATCAGTATTTTATCACGCTTCTGTTAAAAATGAGAATTGTTTTCTGGAGCACAAAAGTTTCTGTTTTTCAGCAAGATCAAATCAACTATCACCATAAACCATCCCAAAGATCTTACTTGGCAATTTATTGAACAAAAGCTATAAAACATGATTACTACAGTAGCTTAATCATGCGAACACACAAAAACAGAAAGGATAAATATTGGATTGTCTCCCAACAAGCGCTTTTCTTTAATGCCTTTTTAGCTAGGCACGATGATTTCAATGATGCTCACATAAAAGATAAGAATTGAAACACAATGGGAGCATCATGAAGAATATGACTAGCGTATTTAAGTCTAACACACTTCCTATGCATAGGAATTTGTGAGAAAACAACTTATGGGAACAAGAATCAACTAGCATAGAAGGCAAAAACAAGCATAACTTCAAGATTTTCAACACATAGAGAGGAAACTTGATATTATCGCAACTCCTACAAGCATATATTCCTCCCTCACAATAATTTTCAGTAGCATCATTAATGAATTTCAACAATATAATCATCACATAAATCATTCTCTTCATGATCTACAAGCATAGAAATTTTACTACTCTCCACATAAGCAAATTTACTCTCATGAATAGTAGTGGGAGCAAACTCAACAAAGGGACTATCATGTGAGGCCTAATCCAGTTGAAAATTAAAATCACGATGACAAGTTTCATGGTTATCATTATTCTTTATAGCATACATGTCATCACAAGAATCATTATAGATAGAAACTTTGTTCTCATAATCAATTGGAACCTCTTCTGAAATAGTAGAGTCATCATTAAATAAAGTCATGACCTCTCCAAATCCACTTTCATAAATATTATGAGATTCAACACCCTCCAAAATAGTGGGATCATTACCTAGAGTTGACACTCTTCCAAACCCACTTTCAATGATAATTTTATTCATACTCTAAAAGATATAAGTGAAGTTCACATAGCATTCTACAAATAATATATATTTATCAATATCCAAGCTCCAAATATATAAGTGAAGCTGACGAAGCATTCTATAAATACATACTCAAAAGATTTAAGTGAAGCACAAAGAGCATTATACAAATCAATTAAGGCTACCTCACACTAGCATGGATCATAAAGGAAAAGAAAATAAATGAACACAACAGACACATATCATGTGAACAAAACAAAAACCAAGGTATACCAATAATTATTGAAGAAGAAAGATGGGATGCCAACCGGGGCATCCCCAAGCTTAGATGCTTGATTATCCTTGAAATATTTACTTAGGGTGCCTTGGGCATCCCCAAGCTTGAACTCTTGCATCTCCTTGTTCTTCTCATATCGATAATGCTTCGATCTTCGAACACTTCATCCACACAAAACTTAACAAAAACTTTGTGAGATCCATTAGCATAATAAAGCAAATCACTACCTTTAGGTACTGTTGTAAACTCATTCCAATTTCATATTAGCATTATATCTACTGTATTCCATCTTCACCATGGCTCATACCCTCCGATACTACCCATGGATTCATTAAAATAAGTGAACAACACATATAAAATAGAATCTGTCAAGAACAGGACAGTCTGTAGAAATCTGGAACTTTAGTATACTTATGTAGCTTCAAAAATTCTAAACAATTAGGACAATCTAAACAACTTGCGAATAAGTAACATGTAAAAATTTCAAGATTTTATCACGCTCTAGTAAAATATTGAAATTAAAAGACTACAGCAAAAGTTTCTGTTTTTCTGCTGCACACACCAAACAAGAAATTTAAGCATCCTAAAGCCAAACCATGACACATTATTTTTATAACACAATGAATATATACAAGGGGATACTTATTTTTGAGAAACTTCCATGAAAAATTCTACATTGTTTCCATGAGCATGAACACGAGTGTTCAAGGTCGACCGTCACTTCTCCAATGCACAACCTTCCAATCACTTCTCTTTTTGAAAAAGTTTTTGGGCACAAGAGGCAAGTAATTTTTTTGTATTTTGTATTTTGCAATTTGTAATATGTTTGTTTGTTTCACCCACAACTAAAGAAAGAAAAAAGGGGAAATAAAATCTACTTAGTGAAGAAAGCAAACAAGCATACATGAAAATATCAACCCCACGCTATTGCTCCCCAGCAACGGCGCCAGAAAAGAGATTGATAATCCTCAAGTGCAAGGAATCATCGTAGCAATTTACAAAGGTGGAAGTGATAAGCATGGAGTGTCGAACCCACAAGGAGCTAAAGGTAAGATCAATATTCTCTCAAGTCCTATCTGCCACTAATACGACTCTACGTACACCAAACGTTTGCTTCTAACTAGAAACGAGAAATAAAACTACGTTGTGGGTATGAAGAGGATAACTTTGCATGATATCAGAGAACTAAAATATAAAAGTAGGTGTTGTTAACATGAATTTAGAATATATTACTATATATTATAAATAGAGAGTGTGGAATAATGATGGGTCGGTGCGCAGAATTGTCCTAGGCAATTGTTAACAAGATCAGTAATCATTATTGCAACTTCATATGAGGGAGAGGCATAAGCTACCATACTTTCTCTTCTTGGATCATATGCACTTATGATTGGAACTCTAGCAAGCATCTGCAACTACTAAAGATCATTAAGGTAAAACCCAACCATAGCATTAACATATCAAGTCCCCTTTATTCCCATACGCCATGACCCACTTATTCGTGTTTGTGTTTCAGTCACTCACGCAACGCAGACAATAAGCAAACCATGAACATATTGCAAACCCTACAGCGGAGATCCCTCACTCTTGCACGACACGGAGAGCACCATAGGACAATACAAATAATAAAACAAGCAACTCAAACCAATCTATATCATCAATCAACCCAAAGGACAAAGGAAAACTACTCAAAACATTGATACATCTCCAATGTTTCTATAATTTTTTATTGTTCCATGCTATTATATTATCTATCTTGGATGTTTTATAATCATTTATATGCTATTTTATATGATTTTTGGGACTAACCTATTAACCTAGAGCCCAGTGCCAGTTTCTGTTTTTTCCTTGTTTCCTTGTTTCGCAGAAAAGGAATATCAAACGGAGTCCAATTGAGCTGAAAATTTACGGTGATTTTTTATGGACCAGAGAAGCCTCCGAAGCAAAAGAGTTGGGCCATAAGAGCCACGAGGCCTCCACAAGGGTGGAGGGCACGCTCTACCCCCCCTCCCGGGCACGCCATCCGACCTTGTGGTTGACTCATGGGCCCCCCTGACTTGTTCTCGACACCAAAAATTCCTATAAATGTAGAAACCCCCAGAAATAAACCAAGATAGGGAGTTCCGTCGCCGCAAGCCTCTATAGCCACCAAAAACCAATCGGGGCCCTGTTCCAGCACCCTACCGGAGGGGGAAATCATCACTGGTGGCCATCTTCATCGTCCCGGTGCTCTCCATGACGAGGAGGGAGTAGTTCACCCTCGGGGCAGAGGGTATGTACCAGTAGCTATGTGTTTGATCTCTCTCTCTCTCGTGTTCTTGATTTGGCACGATCTCGATGTACCACGAGCTTTGCTATTATAGTTGGATCTTATGATGTTCCTCCCCCTCTACCTTATTGTAATGGATTGAGTTTTCCCTTTTAAGTTATCTTATCGGTTTGAGTCTTTAAGGATTTGAGAACACTTGATGTATGTCTTGCATGTGCTTATCTATGGTGACAATGGGATATTCATGTGATCTGCTTGATGTATGTTTTGGTGATCAACTTGCGGGTTCTGTGACCTTGTGAACTTATGCATAGGGGTTGGCACACATTTTCATCTTGACTCTCCGTTAGAAACTTTGGGGCACTCTTGGAAGTTCTTTGTGTTGGTTTGAATAGATGAATCTGAGATTGTGTTATGCACATCGTATAATCAAACCCGCCGATACTTGTGGTGGTATTGGAGTATCTAGCTGACATTAGGGTTTTGGTTGATGTGTGTCTTAAGGTGTTATTTTAGTACGAAGTCTAGGGTTGTTTGTGACACTTATAGGAATAGCCCAATAGATCGATCAGAAAGAATAACTTTGAGGTGGTTTCGTACCCTACAATAATCTCTTCATTTGTTCTCCGCTATTAGTGACTTTGGAGTGACTCTTTGTTGCATGTTGAGGGATTGTTATATGATCTAATTATGTTATCATTGTTGAGAGAACTTGCACTAGTGAAAGTATGAACCCTAGGCCTTGTTTCTAAGCACTGTAATACCGTTTTCGCTCACTTTTGTTACTTGCTACCTTGCTGTTTTTATATTTTCAGATTACAAAAACCTATATCTGCCATCCATATTGCACTTGTATCACCATCTCTTCGCCGAACTAGTGCACCTATACAATTTACCATTGTATTGGGTGTGTTGGGGACACAAGAGACTATTTGTTATTTGGTTGTAGGGTTGTTTGAGAGAGACCATCTTCATCCTACGCCTCCCACAGATTGATAAACCTTAGGTCATCCACTTGAGGGAAAATTGCTACTGTCCTACAAACTCTGCACTTGGAGGCCCAACAACGTCTACAAGAAAAATGTTGCGTAGTAGACATCAAACATCATAGGATGGTAACACATCATTGGATCATAATAAGTGGAATAAAGCACCATGTTCAAGTAGGGAATTACAGCAGGGTGCGGGAGAGTGGACCGTGTAAAAGACTTGAGGATGGTGATGATGATGGTGATGTTGATAAAGACGATCACCGCGGCAATGATTCCCCCGATGGCACTCTGGTGCCACCAAGAGAGAGGGGGAGTGGTTCTCCCCTTTGTGCTTCCTCCTCCATGGCCTCCCCCTTAGATGGGGCAAGGTTCTTCCCCTGGTGTTTGGCATCCATGATGATGGTGACCCCTCCGGCTTACTCCTCCATGACCTCTCGTGATGTTGGTCCTCTCCGGCAGGATGCCAGACAGGGCCTAGATTGGTTTTTCATGGCTATAGAGGCTTGCGGCGGCGGAACTTCTGATCTCTCTTTTATTCTAGGGTTTTTGGATTTATAGGAGGAGTTGGCGTCGGTTTTACGTCAGGGGGGGCCATGAGGCGATGACAACGACGGGGGGGGGGGGGGGGGAGCGCCCTCGGGGGACGCCCCCACCTTTGTGGTGGCCCCAGGACTTCTCTTCGATATCTTTTCCTTCTAGTATTTTTTATATTTTCCAGACAAATTCTCCATTAATTTTCAGCTCATTTTGAGAACTTTTATTTTTGCACAAAAACAACACCACGGTAGTTCTGCCGAAAACAGCGTCAGTCCGGGTTAGTTCTAATCAAATCATACCAAAACCATATGGAATTGTTGTAAACATGGCATGAATACTTCATAAATTATAGATACATCGGAGACGTATCAAGCATGCTCGCTCTTGTACTATCTTCGGCAGTGACCGCCGTTGACTAATGGCTCTATATTATTACGCATTTTAAGAGCTCATTTGTTTTAAGATCTCTACTTATATCATGTCCCATTGAACCAAATATATCTCCATCATGCATGATTTCCGGTTTTCACTCTTTTTATTGTGAGAATTGCATAGTTAGTATTTTTATTTTGTTTTTTCATTGTTTTGTCATGTCTATAGGTGTTTTGGAGCAATCTAAGACCAAGCAAGATGAAAAGGCCAAAGATGGCTTCAGAACGGAGTACTTTCGACACCGGAATTAGCATATCAGAAGGTCAAAAGTAACTTTTCGAAAGTGCTCTAGATCAAGAACTAATACCACCTTTGCGTCGGCCTTGTTCTTGTTATTTCAGCAAGCAAACAAATGTCAAAAACGTAGTTTGGATGAGGAAGTTATGACCGCTTTATCGAAGGGGTCCAGAGTGTTCAATGGGCTCTCGTACGACCACACTGTTGGGGAACGTTGCAGAAAACAAAAAATTTCCTACGGTTTCACCAAGATCCATCTATGAGTTCATCTAGCAACGAGTGATCGGATTGCATCTACATACCTTTGTAGATCACGCGCGGAAGCGTTCAAAGAACGGGGATGAGGAAGTCGTACTCGACGTGATCCAAATCACCGGAGATCCTAGCGCCGAACGGACGGCACCTCCGTGTTCAACACACGTACGGTCAGCGTGACGTCTCCTCCTTCTTGATCCAGCTAGGGGGGAGGAGAGGTTGATGAAGATCCAGCAGCACGACGGCGTGGTGGTGGATGCAGCAGTCACCGCAGCAGGGCTTCGCCGTTCTTCTGCGAGAGGGAGAGGTGTAGCAGGGGAGAGGGAGGCGCCAAGAGTCAAGGGTGCGGCTGCCCCTCCCTCCCCCCTTTTATATAGGCTCCCCAAGGGGGGCGCCGGCCCTAGGAGATGGGATCTCCTAGGGGGCGGCGGCCAAGGGTGGAGTGGCCCCCAAGGCAAGTGGGGCGCCCCCCCACCCCAGGGTTTCCAACCCTAGGCGCAAGGGGTGGGCCAAGGGGGGCGCACCAGCCCACTATGGGCTGGTTCCCCTCCCCACTTCAGCCCATGGGGCCCTCCGGGATGGGTGGTCCCACCCGGTGGACCCCCGGGACCCATCCGGTGGTCCCGGTACAATACGGTGACCCCCGAAACTCTCCCGATGGCCGAAACTGCACTTCCTATATATAATTCTTCACCTTCGGACCATTTCGGAACTCCTCGTGACGTCCGGGATCTCATTCGGGACTCCGAACAACTTTCGGGTTACTGCATATTCATATCTCTACAACCCTAGCGTCACCGAACCTTAAGTGTGTAGACCCTACGGGATCGGGAGACATGTAGACATGACCGAGATGGCTCTCCGGTCAATAACCAATAGCGGGATCTGGATACCCATGTTGGCTCCCACATGCTCCTCGATGATCTCATTGGATGAACCACGATGTCGAGGATTCAAGCAACCCCGTATACAATTCCCTTTGTCAATCGGTACGTTACTTGCCCGAGATTCGATCGTCGGTATCCCAATACCTTGTTCAATCTCGTTACCGGCAAGTCACTTTACTCGTACCGTAATGCATGATCCCGTGACCAGAAACTTGGTCACTTTGAGCTCATTATGATGATGCATTACCGAGTGGGCCCAGAGATACCTCTCTGTCATATAGAGTGACAAATCCCAGTCTTGATCTGTGTCAACCCAACAGACACTTTCGGGGATACCCGTAGTATACCTTTATAGTCACCCAGTTACGTTGTGACATTTGGTACACCCAAAGAACTCCTACGGTATCCGAGAATTACACGATCTCATGGTCTAAGGAAAAGATACTTGACATTGGAAAAACTCTAGCAAACTAACTATACGATCTTGTGCTATGTTTAGGATTGGGTCTTGTCCATCAAATCATTCTCCTAATGATGTGATCTCGTTATCAATGACATCCAATGTCCATAGTCTGGAAACCATGACTATCTGCTGATCAACGAGCTAGTCAACTAGAGGCTTACTAGGGACATGTTGGTGTCTATGTATTCACACATGTATTACGATTTCCGGATAACACAATTATAGCATGAATAAAAGACAATTATCATGAACAAGGAAATATAATAATAATCCTTTTATTATCGCCTCTAGGGCATATTTCCAACAGTCTCCCACTTGCACTAGAGTCAATAATCTAGTTACATTGTGATGAATCGAACACCCATGGAATTCTGGTGTTGATCATGTTTTGCTCTAGGGAGAGGTTTAGTCAACGGATCTGCTACATTCAGGTCCATGTGTACTTTACAAATATCTATGTCTCCATCTTGAACATTTTCACGAATGGAGTTGAAGCGACGCTTGATGTGCCTGGTCTTCTTGTGAAACCTGGGCTCCTTGGCAAGTGCAATAGCTCCAGTGTTGTCACAGAAGAGTTTGATCGGCCCCGACGCATTGGGTATGACTCCTAGGTCGGTGATGAACTCCTTCACCCAAATTGCTTCATGCGCTGCCTCCGAGGCTGCCATGTACTCCGCTTCACATGTAGATCCCACCACGACGCTCTGCTTGCAACTGCACCATCTTACTGCCCCACCATTCAAAATATACACGTATCCGGTTTGTGACTTAGAGTCATCCAGATCTGTGTCGAAGCTAGCGTCGACGTAACCCTTTACGACGAGCTCTTCGTCACCTCCATAAACGAGAAACATTTCCTTAGTCCTTTTCAGGTACTTTAGGATATTCTTGACCGCTGTCCGGTGTTCCTTGCCGGGATTACTTTGGTACCTACCTACCAAACTTACGGCAAGGTTTACATCAGGTCTAGTACACAGCATGGCATACATAATAGAACTTATGGCTGAGGCATAGGGGATGACACTCATCTCTTCTATATCTTCTTCCGTGGTCGGACATTGAGCTGAGCTCAATTTCACACCTTGCAACACAGGCAAGAACCCCTTCTTAGACTGATCCATATTGAACTTCTTCAATATCTTATCAAGGTATGTGCTTTGTGAAAGACCTATGAGGCGTCTTGATCTATCTCTATAGATCTTGATGCCTAATATATAAGCAGCTTCTCCAAGGTCCTTCATTGAAAAACTCTTATTCAAGTAGGCCTTAATGCTGTCCAAAACCTCTATATCATTTCCCATCAAAAGTATGTCATCTACATATAATATGAGAAATGCTACAGAGCTCCCACTCACTTTCTTGTAAACGCAGGCTTCTCCATAAGTCTGCATAAACCCAAACGCTTTGATCATCTCATCAAAGCGAATGTTCCAACTCTGAGATGCTTGCACCAGCCCATATATCGAGCGTTGGAGCTTGCACACCTTGTCAGCATTCTTAGGATCGACAAAACCTTCCGGCTGCATCATATACAATTCTTCCTTAAGGAAACCATTAAGGAATGCCGTCTTGACGTCCATTTGCCATATCTCATAATCATAGAATGCGGCAATTGCTAACATGATTCGGACGGACTTCGGCTTCGCTACCGGTGAGAAAGTCTCATCGTAGTCAACCCCTTGAACTTGTCGATAACCCTTAGCGACAAGCCGAGCTTTATAGATGGTCACGTTACCATCCGCATCTGTCTTTTTCTTAAAGATCCATTTATTTTCTATGGCTCGCCGCTCAAAGGGCAAGTCAGTCAAAGTCCATACTTCATTTTCATACATGGATCCTATCTCGGATTTCATGGCTTCCAGCCATTTGTCGGAATCCGGGCCCGCCATCGCTTCTTCATAGTTCGAAGGTTCACCGTTGTCTAACAACATGATTTCCAAGACAGGGTTGCCGTACCACTCTGGTGCGGAATGTGTCCTTGTGGACCTACGAAGTTCAGTAGCAACTTGATCTGAAGTTTCATGATCATCATCATTAACTTCCTCTCTAGTCGGTGCAGGCACCTCAGGAACATTTTCTTGAGTTGCGCCATTTTCCGGTTCAAGAGGTAATACTTCATCAAGTTCTACTTTCCTCCCACTTACTTCTTTCGAGAGAAACTCCTTCTCTAGAAAGGATCCATTCTTGGCAACAAAGATCTTGCCTTCGGATCTGAGGTAGAAGGTATACCCAATAGTTTCTTTAGGGTATCCTATGAAGACGCATTTTTCCGACTTGGGTTCGAGCTTTTCAGGTTGAAGTTTCTTGACATACGCATCACATCCCCAAACTTTTAGAAACGACAGCTTAGGTTTCTTCCCAAACCATAATTCATACGGTGTCGTCTCAACGGATTTCGACGGAGCCCTATTTAAAGTGAATGCGGCAGTCTCTAAAGCATAGCCCCAAAATGATAGTGGTAAATCGGAAAGAGATATCATAGATCGCACCATATCTAATAGAGTGGGATTACGACGTTCAGACACACCATTACGCTGAGGTGTTCCAGGCGGCGTGAGTTGTGAAACTATTCCACTTTTTCTTAAGTGTGTGCCAAATTCGTGACTCAAGTATTCTCCTCCATGATCTGATCGCAAGAACTTGATTTTCCTGTCACGTTGATTCTCAACCTCACTCTGAAATTCCTTGAACTTTTCAAAGGTCTCAGACTTGTGTTTCATTAAGTAGACATACCCATAGCTACTCAAGTCATCAGTGAGGGTGAGAACATAACGATAACCACCGCGAGCCTCAACACTCATTGGACCGCACACATCAGTATGTATGATTTCCAATAAATTGGTTGCTCGTTCCATTGTTCCTGAGAACGGAGTCTTGGTCATTTTACCCATGAGGCATGGTTCGCACGTGTCTAATGATTGGTAATCAAGAGACTCTAAAAGTCCATCTCCATGGAGCTTCTTCATGCGTTTGACACCTATGTGACCAAGGCGGCAGTGCCACAAGTATGTGGGACTGTCATTATCAACCTTACATCTTTTGGTACTCACACTATGAATATGTGTAGCATTACGCTCGAGATTCATTAAGAATAAACCATTCACCATCGGAGCATGACCATAAAACATATCTCTCATATAAATAGAACAACCATTATTCTCGGATTTAAATGAGTATCCATCTCGTATTAAACGAGATGCTGATACAATGTTCATGCTCAAACTTGGCACTAAATAACAATTATTGAGGTTCAAAACTAATCCCGTAGGTAAATGTAGAGGTAGCGTGCCGACGGCGATCACATCGACCTTGGAACCATTCCCGACGCGCATCGTCACCTCGTCCTTCGCTAGTCTCCGCTTATTTCGCAACTCCTGCTTTGAGTTACAAATGTGAGCAACCACACCGGTATCAAATACCCAGGAGCTACTACGAGTACTGGTAAGGTACACATCAATTACATATACCTTTCGTGATGCCGGCCTTCTTGTCCGCTAAGTATTTGGGGCAGTTCCGCTTCCAGTGACCACTTCCCTTGCAATAAAAACACTCAGTCTCGGGCTTGGGTCCATTCTTTGGCTTCTTCCCGGCAGCTTGCTTGCCGGGCGCGGCAACTCCCTTGCCGTCCTTCTTGAAGTTCTTCTTACCCTTGCCTTTCTTGAACTTAGTGGTTTTATTCACCATCAACACTTGATGTTCCTTTTTGACTTCTACCTCTGCTGATTTCAGCATTGCAAATACTTCAGGAATGGTCTTTTCCATCCCCTGCATATTGAAGTTCATCACAAAGCTCTTGTAGCTCGGTGGAAGCGACTGAAGGATTCTGTCAATGACCGCGTCATCCGGGAGATTAACTCCCAACTGAGTCAAGCGGTTATGTAACCCAGACATAGTGAGTATGTGCTCACTGACAGAACTGTTTTCCTCCATCTTACAGTTGAAGAACTTGTCGAAGACTTCATATCTCTCGACCCGGGCATGAGCTTGAAAAACCATTTTCAGCTCTTCGAACATCTCATATGCTCCGTGTCTCTCAAAACGCTTTTGGAGCCCTGGCTCTAAGCTGTATAGCATGCCGCACTGAACGAGGGATTAATCATCGGTACGTGTCTGCCAAGCGTTCATAACGTCTTGTTCTGCAGGGAGAACAGGTGCTTCACCTAGCGGTGCTTGTAGGACATAATCTTTCTTGGCAGCTATGAGGATGATCCTCAGGTTCCGGACCCAGTCCGTATAGTTGCTGCCATCGTCTTTTAGCTTGGTTTTCTCTAGGAACGCGTTGAAGTTGAGGACAACGTTGGCCATTTGATCTACAAGACATATTGTAAATATTTTAGACTAAGTTCATAATAATTAAGTTCATCTATTTAATGAACTCCCACTCAGATAGACATCCCTCCAGTCATGTAAGTATAACATGATACGAGTTGACTAGGCCGTGTCCGATCATCACGTGAGACGGACTAGTCAACATCGGTGAACATCTTCATGTTGATCGTATCTTCTATACGACTCATGCTCGACCTTTCGGTCTTCTGTGTTCCGAGGCCATGTCTGTACATGCTAGGCTCGTCAAGTCAACCTAAGTGTTTGCATGTGTAAATCTGTCTTACACCCGTTGTATGTGAACGTTGGAATCTATCACACCCGATCATCACGTGGTGCTTTGAAACAATGAACTGTCGCAACGGCGCACAGTTAGGGGGAACACTTTCTTGAAATTATTATGAGGGATCATCTTATTTACTACCGTCGTTCTAAGTAAACAAGATGCAAAAACATGATAAACATCACATGCAATCAAATAATAATAGTGACATGATATGGCCAATATCACATAGCTCCTTTGATCTCCATCTTGGGGCTCCATGATCATCTTGTCACCGGCATGACACCATGATCTCCATCATCATGATCTCCATCATCGTGTCTCCATGAAGTTGCTCGCCAACTATTACTTCTACTACTATGGCTAACACGTTTAGCAATAAAGTAAAGTAATTTACATGGCGTTTCTCAATGACACGCAGGTCATACAAAAAATAAAGACAACTCCTATGGCTCCTGCCGGTTGTCATACTCATCGACATGCAAGTCGTGATTCCTATTACAATAGCATGAACATATCATACATCACATATATATCATTCATCATTCATCACAACTTTGGCCATATCACATCACAAAACACTTGCTGCAAAAACAAGTTAGACGTCCTCTAATTGTTGTTGCAAGTTTTACGTGGCTGCAATAGGGTTCTAGCAAGAACGTTTTCTTACCTACGTGAAAGCCACAACGTGATTTGTCAACTTCTATTTACCCTTCATAAGGACCCTTTTCATCGAATCCGCTCCAACTAAAGTGGGAGAGACAAACACCCGCCAGCCACCTTATGCAACTAGTGCATGTCAGTCGGTGGAACCGGTCTCACGTAAGCGTACGTGTAAGGTTGGTCCGGGCCGCTTCATCCCACAATACTGCTGAAGCAAAATAAGACTAGTAGCGGCAAGAAAGTTGACAACATCTACGCCCACAACAAATTGTGTTCTACTCGTGCAAAGAGAACTACGCATAGACCTAGCTCATGATGCCACTGTTGGGGAACGTTGCAGAAAACAAAAAATTTCCTACGGTTTCACCAAGATCCATCTATGAGTTCATCTAGCAACGAGTGATCGGATTGCATCTACATACCTTTGTAGATCACGCGCGGAAGCGTACAAAGAACGGGGATGAGGAAGTCGTACTCGACGTGATCCAAATCACCAGAGATCCTAGCGCCGAACGGACGGCACCTCCGTGTTCAACACACGTACGGTCAGCGTGACGTCTCCTCCTTCTTGATCCAGCAAGGGGGGAGGAGAGGTTGATGAAGATCCAGCAGCACGACGGTGTGGTGGTGGATGCAGCAGTCACCGCCGCAGGGCTTCGCCGTTCTTCTACGAGAGGGAGAGGTGTAGCAGGGGAGAGGGAGGCGCCAAGAGTCAAGGGTGCGGCTGCCCCTCCCTCCCCCCCTTTTATATAGGCTCCCCAAGGGGGGCGCCGGCCCTAGGAGATGGGATCTCCTACGAGGGCGGCAGCCAAGGGTGGAGTGGCCCCCAAGGCAAGTGGGCCACCCACCCTAGGGTTTCCAACCCTAGGCGCAGGGGGTGGGCCAAGGGGGGCGCACCAGCCCACTATGGGCTGGTTCCCCTCCCCACTTCAGCCCATGGGGCCCTCCGGGATGGGTGGTCCCACCCGGTGGACCCCCGGGACCCATTCGGTGGTCCCGGTACAATACCGGTGACCCCCGAAACTCTCCCGATGGCCAAAACTGCACTTCCTATATATAATTCTTCACCTCCGGACCATTCCGGAACTCCTCGTGACGTCCGGGATCTCATCCGAGACTCCGAACAACTTTCAGGTTACTGCATATTCATATCTCTAACTGTAATGCATGATCCCGTGATGCATGATCCCGTGACCAGACACTTGGTCACTTTGAGCTCATTATGCTGATGCATTACCGAGTGGGCCCATAGATACCTCTCCATCATACGGAGTGACAAATCCCAGTCTTGATCCGTGTCAACCCAATAGACACTTTCGGGGATACCCGTAGTATACCTTTATAGTCACCCAGTTACGTTGTGACGTTTGGTACACCCAAAGCACTCCTACGGTATCCGGGAGTTACACGATCTCATGGTCTAAGGAAAAGATACTTGACATTGGAAAAACTCTAGCAAATGAACTATACGATCTTGTGCTATGTTTAGGATTGGGTCTTGTCCATCACATCATTCTCCTAATGATGTGATCTCGTTATCAATGACATCCAATGTCCATAGTCAGGAAACCATGACTATCTGTTGATCAACGAGCTAGTCAACTAGAGGCTTACTAGGGACATGTTGGTGTCTATGTATTCACACATGTATTACGATTTCCGGATAACACAATTATAGCATGAATAAAAGGCAATTATCGTGAACAAGGAAATATAATAATAATCCTTTTATTATTGCCTCTAGGGCATATTTCCAACACACACATGGTCGTACTGGTGGTCATACCGGCTGCAGACAGGCCTGAAAATTGCTTTTTCGGGTGGGATTCTTCACCAATTTGTCCCCATTTGTTCCTACGTGATCCTTGGTTAATAAGGAGTGGTTTGGGAGAGGATTAGGTTCACCTAGAGCCCTCGAATGAAGGTGGATGAGTCACATCTACCAAGGAGAACCAAAGAAGCCCTTATATATACTTCTCCAACCCTAGCCGCTGTCATCCATCACTCACAGAACTATCTCCATCTCCATTGCTTCTCAAAGAGGACCTCCATAGAGCCAATAATAGCCAAGACAAGAGGAGGAAGAGGACTGTAACATCCCAAAATTCTAAATTTTGGAATGTTATAATAATTAAAATATATGATTGTTTGATTGATTGATTCGGTAAAATTGATTGGAATTTTAAAACTTTTGAAGCTTTGAACAAGAGGGAATAAAAGGACTTTCCAAAAAAATGTTTCTATTTGAAAATATTTGAATTTGGAAATATTTCAAACTTCATGCCACTCAATGATCCTCATGATTTCTTTAATGAAAGAGGGTGGGAAGTAAAGAAATATTTCATTTGAATTTGTCATTTAAATTTTGTTTTTAACTCAAAGTGGCATTTGAATTTTATTTAGAAAAAAACTTCTCTGACAAAGAACACTTAAAACAAAAGTGTTAAGAGGGAGTAACATGACACCCCCAAATGTTGGAATATTTTTTTCATAGAGTTTTGAAAGTCATTTGGATTTTGTTTGAATTAAAAAATGATTTTTCAAAAAGTATTTTATTTTCCCCTCGAAAATATCCCATTAAATTGGGCTTAATTTTCTGATCGTTTTTATATATAATACTCCTATATTTTATTTGTTTAAATGATTTTTATTTACGGAATCTTTTTAAAAAGGAAAGGTATTTTTTTGTTTTAGGACAAATCCGGCCCGATCGCGCCAGATCGTCTCCTTCCTCACGAACGGGATTTCGTTCCCGAGCACAGCTGCGTCGGCCATCGCCGGAGATCGCGGGATTCGCGAAATCCCTTGCCCCGTCCTCCAAACCGACCTCCCCCCCTATAAAAAGGCCACCTCCCGCACCCATTCCCGCCCCTAGAGCCGCCTCTCCTCGCCCCACACTACCGCGCCACCTCGCCGGAGTTCGCCGGACCACCGCCGCCATTGCCACCCCGCCCCACCACCTCCGGCCATCCCCGCCACCCCCGGACCCCACCACTCGCTCCGCCCCGCTCTGCCGCCCCCGACCGTCCCTTCCCCGACGTCGGAGGGCCACCAGAGGACGTCGCCGGAGCTCCACCAGGACCCCATCACCGGAACTGCTACAGTAAATCCCGACCTACTGTTCTTTTTTTTCGTTCTGTTCTGAAAACAGAATAGTTTCAATCTTGTAAAATCTATAGTTAATTATCTACGAGGTATTTTTGAGTGATTCCAACTGCCTTGGATCACAAATTTTATGAAGTTTCTGTTAGTTCAATATTATTTCACATTTGAGCAGTTTAAATTTGTGTTTGTATGAATTTGCTCAAATCACTAGATTTGAGATATTTTGAGTTAGGAATATTATTTTTGACCGATTCTTTTTGCTCCTGGTCTCTAGGACCTTTGTTTATCCAGTAGTATTTATTATTTTATTTCTAGGTTAATTTAAATTAGGTTTTTAGCAAAACAGTACTGTTTTACTTATAGTTATGTTTTAGCCATTTCTTTATTGTTTTTATTAGTTTAAAATTATTTCTTTTTGTCACTTTTGACAAAATTAGTTGTGTTTCTGTTAGACAACAGGAGAAAAATTTATTTTTTATTTTAAAAATTATTTTTCCTTAGCTTTGTATGGTAACTTCTATAGGTCATAGTTAGAGTTTTATAAAAGCTTTTTATTTGTTTCTTTTTGCAAATAAAATTTTATGAAAAATACGTCCTGTTAACTTAGTTGTTTTACTTTTTATTTTCTGTTAAATTATTAGTTTTGTTTTAATTGCTGTTAAGTTTTTTTACTTAGGGCAAAACTATGTTAGATGCTTGTAGTAAAGTCATAGATTTTCGTTGGTAGTTTTTCTTTCTAGTTTTATTTGAAGCTTCTTTGGAATTTGTTTGAGTTTTATTATTGAGTTTCTTTGTTGTTTTGATTGTTGTTTTCAGTGGTAGAATCATTGCTTATGTGAATGCCATGTTTATTATTATATATTTCATCGGAGAGTTACGTATAGTCTTATCAACTTTCTAAGAGTGTTATTATTCTTCAACAACTTACCAGGCAAGTTCACTTTTACCATGTTTTTCATACCTATGTTTTATTTGCATGTAGTAGCACCCTTTCAATAATCCCTCCAATAGTGATATTGATTTCTTGTGGTTGAGTAGAATGCATGAGGTAGGAACCCATCTCCCTATTATCAAGCCCGGGATGTTATATAGCTTTAATGCTACGCTATAGTAGACGGGGTTTGGTATGAGTGCATGAGAGTGGTGTGAAGAAGGAGGACTCTACGTCAATGGCAACAACTTCGTGATGGCACCAGCAAGGACTGCATCTTCAGGACTCCTCAAAATTTTCAGACTCGAGATAAGAATTCAATACACACTACTGGGTGAAGGACGGTTGACGGGCACCCTGGAGAAACCAGTGGTTGGCCGGGATGCATGGAGAAGCGCCATGACATCTTGTGGAAAGCTTCACCCAGACTCAAAGAGACGAAAGAATACTTCATGCCCGGAAGCTTACCTATGCAACCGCAAGTCACTATGGGCTCTGGCTTGGTTGACCTTAGTTGTGACTCTGGCTGGGACGGTGCTAGCAGATGTAGAACTACGGTAGGATTGGATGAGCACCGGACAGTGGTCAGAGGAACTCTTCGGACGACCATGATTCGGTCATCTTGTTCTCAAACACCCTGAAGTGCGGGAATGTAAAGAGAGGGATCGAATCTTGTGGGTAAAGTGTACAAACCTCTGCAGAGGGTTAAAAACCTAATCAATTAGTCGTGTCCCCGGTTACGGACAATTTGAGCCTCTTGACTTGGATCTATCTCGGATCTCTCAACACCGGACTGATAACTTAATTGTGGGCAACTTATGATGATTTGGGCTATGAGACATCGGTTGGCGGAACCATGTCACGATAGAAAACTCCATACAGACTCCCATTAATTCCTTTGATATAGGGAAAATAAAACCAGTTTTTATGCAAACAAAACTCAGATACAGAGCCACAAAGCCATATTGCATATAGTATAGTTTATCATTTGTTTTCTCTTGTTGTGATCTTGCCGGTACATTCAATGTACTGACCTACACGGCTGCAACGTATCATGTTGTAGATATTTCTTCGACGAGCAAGAGTTACGATACAGGGTTACAGTCTACACTCAACTTGCCGATGGCGTTGATGGGACTCCACACCCGATTGTTTGTTTCCGCTGAGACTTATGAGGTATATATCAGTTTTACGTTATTTATACACGTGATTGCACTTTGATATATACATTGATGTACTGTGTGTGCCAGCATACCGATCCAGGGATGGCACAGATACACAAAGGCTTGACCGTCTGAGGTCGGGTCGCTACAGATATGGTATCAGAGCACATGTTGACTGTAGGACGTGACCCTAGAAATCGGAAAGCCCCAGGACAGGAAATCTCTAAAATCTTATTTTCAAAAAAACATCCCTTACTTCTTATCTTTTCTAATTTTATAAAATATCCTCTCTTACCTCAAATAGTTAGAATATACCCCTTTCCCTTTTGACCACATGGAGGATCAACTGAAACCGCTCCAAGAAGGACAAGATATCGGACAACCGATGACCATTTCAGAGTAAACAGGATTTGACCATGCATTAAAAGAGTTGAAGCTACACCAGTTGAAGACTCCGACGACTTGAAGAATAATAAGAATTATTTGACCGTTAGAGGACCAAACCCCTGTTATACACTTACGTTAGATGCGACGATTTGTGAGCTATGATTTGTTTGATGTTTTCCGACAACCACAAAATAAAACTCGTTTCTTCAAAACTATTATTTGTATTGTGTGTATCCCTCCCCACCTCTCTCTTATATCACCCTAAAACCCTTGGACCCACTAGATGATGAATGAAGTTGGACTGGTATTCTCTAGACCGAAAACCCAGCCGGAGGCAGAGCTATGGATTCAGAACATGGAGAATCACTTCGGGAGCAATTTGGTTTCAAGGAAGAATGAAGTATCGTATGCTCTTCAGTACTTTGAAGGAAGTGTTGCAACATGGTGGAAGATGCATCAAGCTATACAGGGATGGAATGGACCAAGGACTTGGGAAGAATTCAAGAGGACTCTAACAAGATCCCGTCTTATCCAGAAGCACCATGATACCCCAAGAAATAAACCTTGTGCCTGCAAGATTTGCGGAGAAATAGGACACACCCAGGATGAACACAAGGATGGATGCCCTCATTGTGAGGAGAAACACCCAGCTAAGGAATGCCCAACTAGTCAAGTGACTTGTTTCTTGTGTGAAGGAACCACCCACTACCCAGCTCAGTGTCACATTTACCCCACGGTGCAACCAACTATTCAGAAGCAGGAAGAATGAATGAAAGAAGCCCTCCAAGAAGTTATGAAAGAACCTGTGATTAAGGAAAGTGTTGAAGACCCTGATGGAGAAAGCCTCAACAGATTTTACTCCAATGCCTGTTATTCATGTGGAGAAGAAGGACATTTTTCATAGTATTGCACCAAGGAAAGAAAAGAGTATCTGGGATACTTCCCGACAGAAGCAGTGGAGTTTGATCCACATGGAATAGAACGTTTGATCAGAACGAAGAAAACCAGGAAGAGAAAACAAAGACACCCTCAGAACAACCCAATTTCTGCAAAGAGGGACAAGAGTCATATTACCTGTTTTGAATGTAAGGACGTCGGGCATTATGCCAACGATTGTCTCGAAAGGAAGCAAGGAACTCCAGGAGCAGGCACCATCACCAAGAAGCCTAGAAACATGTCGGAAGTTATTTGTTTTCGTTGCAAGGAAGCAGGACATTTTGCTAGGGATTGTTCAAATCATGAGAAAGATGGAGCTGAGTAGTGGAGATGTTGATATCAGTAATAAGGGTAGTATGGAAAACACTTCTTCATGAGAATGCGGGGTTGAGTTATGTAATAGATTACTCAGAAATTATAATAATTCATGACTCAATAAAGTTGATATGTCATATTCTGAAAGGCTTTAAGGAGTTGTTATGTATTATCTTGGAAATTACTATTCTGGGTGAACATGGAAGAAAATGAGTTGTGATGCATAAACTAGATGTTGGAAATTGAGTTTGAAGTTTTGTTTGGATCATATGTGTAGCGACCCGACCCGAATGGATCAAGTCTACTGTGCTCCGGTGTCATCCCTGGATCAGTAATGCTGACACCACACAGTACATCGAAGGATTTATAGCAGAGTGGCAATCACACACTTATTACATCGTTGTCTCAAAGAGAACTTATTACAATAAATATGGCTTAAGGCCATCTAATAACGATAACAGCGGAAGACTCGGAAGATAAATGGGTCCATCAAGTCCAACGGCATCACTGAGTATAGAACCACGACCTAAAAGCACCTTACTCGTCGTCTGAAAAGTCTGCAACATGAAAGTTGCAGCCCGAAAACGGGTCAGCACATGGAATATGCTGGCAATGTAACACATAGAGAGTAATGGAATGAAACAGCTATACTATATGCTTATATGGCTGGTGGAAAGCTCTATGGTTACAGTTTTGCGAAAAGCCAGTTTTTCCCTACTGCAAAGGAATAAATTTATTTAACTATCAGGGTAGTTGTTAAACATCGAGAATGGTTGACAGCATTCCGATCCCAATTAAGTGAACAATTAAAACCCAACAACATTAATTAGAAGTAACATGATGAGATTCACATGATATTCAAGTACTAGATACTCAAGTTGTCCATAACCGGGGACACGACTAATCATGATTAGTTTGTTACACTCTGCAGAGGTTTGCGCACTTTTCCCCACAAGACTCGATCGCCTCCGTTTGGTTTCTCGCACTACAGGGTGTTTGAGAAGACGGATGACCGAGACACAGTCTTTCAGAAGCGCTAGCACCTCACATGTGGGTAGACCGGTACACCTACTTTCCCCTACATCTGCTAGTCTACCCGTAAGAGTTCGCACAACTTAGTCAACTATGCCAGAGCCCATAATGGCTTGTGGATGCACACGGAAGTTACTAGCATGAATGATCTTATGATCCCTTTGAGCCTGGGTGGCGGTCCGAAATAAAAACAGGCAAGTCCTGATAGACATCAGGTGCCTCAATCCACCCAGATGTGTGTTTAAGTTGCCACCTTAGATAAACCCTTAATTATCAATCTCACATCTGTCATGGATATCACTCACCCAATCCACGTCTAGTAGCATAGCATGGCATAATAAGCAAACGTAGAAGTAACTCCCAAGGTTTGATAATAATACAGGTAATAGGTACTACCTCATCTACTTCCCATCCCACAATTTAATTAGATCCTAATCATGCAATGTGAGAGGATTGATCTAATGCAATAAAACATGGGTTGTAGAATAGGTATGATCAAATTGTTACTTGCCTTGCTGATGATCCGCGAGTCCTAGGGTTTCGAAGTAACAAGCGGCGCAATCCGGGTGATCTATCGCAGACAAACAACAAGCACACAATAAGTACTCATCTAATGCACAGGTAAAACTCGAAAAAGAGAACGAACCAGAGAGTTCAAATTAAGAACTCCGGTTGCAAAGAAAGAACGAACCGAACAAAGAAACGGAAAACAACGGCGGAAGAAAACAACTCGGTTCTAGCAAGTTGAAACTAGGTCAAATTTTACTGTAGCAAAGGCTTGTTCAAGTTGATTAGACGGAACGGCGGTTTCGAGATGAAACTCCAGGCGCTTGAATCACCTGATTCCGATAAACGAGCGCGAAGAAAGACTAGAACGAAGATCGGATCTGAGATCGCGATCGCGGAATAAATCCGACGAAAAGAAAATGATGAACGGTTAAACGAACGGGCGTTCGTTAACCAGGAAAAATCGGTGATCACGTTCGTTGAGACGAACGGTCTGAAAGAAGAACGAAAACCGATCTAGGGTTTTCGGAAAAGAAACCGAAAAGAAAAACCGGAAAAAAAAACGGAAAAGAAACGGAACGGTTCTTTGAAAAAAAACCGATCCGGGGAAAAGAAAAAGAAAGAGGCGCGGCGCGGGGCTACCTCCGGCGGCGGCGGCGGCAGCAGCTAGGGGCGGCGGGCTTAAGGCGGCGGCGGCTATAGGCGGCGGTGGCTTGGGGCTTGGGGTTGGTGTGGGGAGAGGGGGGGTGTTGGTATTTATATAGGATGGGGGGTCTCTTGCTTGGGGAAGGGGCAAGGGGGAGGCGGCGGCGGCTTGGAGTCCCGCTGGGACTCGGCCTGGCGGCGGGGCTGGCGGCTGGCGCGCGCGGCTGAGCCGGCCTTGGCCCAGGCGGCTGGGCCTGCGCCCCCCCTCTTTTTTTAAATCGGTTACGCGCGCAGAAAAACAAAAGAAAGAAAATCTAAACGAACTCCAAAATTCCTAAAGTAAATTTTCCCCGACTCCTAAAAATGAGTCGAACAAAATGAACTTTTCTCCGGGCCTAAAATGCAATTTTGGAAACACGCATTTTCCCTATCCAAATAAAATGCAAATAAACTCCGGAAAATCCAAAATTTGATGTATTCATTAAATCTTCATTGTTTCCTAAATTTGGGAAAGTCATATTATTCCCTCTCTCATATTTTTGATATTGGAAAAATAATTGAAGATGAAATAAATAAATCAAATGATCCTCTTTTCAAATTTGAGAAAACTCTCAAATATGAAAATAACGAAATCTCCAACTCTCTCCGAAGGTCCTTGAGTTGCGTGAAATTTCTAGGATCAACCAAAATGCAAGAAAATATGATATGCATGATGATCTAATGTATAACATTCCAAATTGCAAATTTGGGATGTTACAATATGAATGTGTACCCAGGGAGATATGTGCCTTATTCTCAGCACCACTTCTATTTTACAACTGCAGATGATGACCCTTTATGAGTCTTCCCTTAAGGGCCCGGAGACGATCATGACCCTGACAAGTGATCATGATTACCCGAAGATCCTGAAAGACATGATGAAGCATATTCACCTTGAAGGAGATGCAGTCTACAAAGGCCACCCCTTCATGCAAAAGGGAGTGGAACTTTGGTATGTGGAGGTACACCTCCACCGTATGAAAGGAGTTTTCCCAAAGATGATGGGGCAGTACTATTTCATCTCACGTGTACCACAAGAAACTTTCTTCGACGCTGTTTGTGAAGCAGCCATGGAAGCCATACGCCAGATCGGAGAAATACTTGAGGCAAGACTCCATTATACTCAGGAATACCTAAGAGAAGTGCATGCAGAGATGATGGAGATGAAGCTCAAGGCCACCATGATGAAACAGAAGATTGAAGATTTCAAGGAGCATGTCGCACAATTCTAGTGGGACTGAAGGATCCTCAAGGAGGAAAAATGAATAAAGTGGGAAGTAATGCGTGACCATACCAAACCATGTGGATGGCGGCATTTGTAATGAAGTACCTTTTTGGAATTTGGATTTACGAAAAATGGTTAAGGATGTAATAAAAGATTTGATATGAAAATAATATGATTTATGAATGAACTAGTGCATTTCATTTTAAGTGTGGTAGTACTTCGTAAAGCCACAGGATCAATGAAGAAAGAAAGGTGTTGTTCATGACAGTCCATAGAAAGGAGCCAGACAAAATAAGTTGGAGTTTGATTATGATGGTTACCCCAAGAGTATGACAAAATGAAGTACTATTGGATTTAAAGGAGGTGTAATGTTGGAATATGGAACAACTGTAACTCCACGGATGAGTTAACACTATGCAAGTGCTGAAGTGGACCCATAACCCACAGGCCCAGGATTTGACCAAGGCACAAGCACAATCTTGTTGAAGGAAGAATTCTGGAAGAATCTGTGATTTGATCAGCAGACGTTACATAGGATGTTACGTAAACCCCGATATTGTGAAGAACGATAGATGTTTTGTTCAGCTTAAAGAATCAATGGATTTACCCGAACCCAGTTCGAGGACAAGAGAAATTTTTGCAAAGCTTGTGAGGATGCCCGAGTGTTAGAAATACGAGATTCTCTAAACCTTATACAGGGTAATGATCTGGGTGCGGAATGGATTGATCACCATACTGACTTACTCTTATCATTCACTCTTGATATTTGGAATGGTAAATCTGAGAGACTTACCCATAGTAAAGTGACGACGCTCGTTGAAGCCTTGCTTAAGCCTTAGAATGGTATGATGATAAACCCATGTACATGGCAGCTGTTGCCAATCGTAGATTATACGGTGAGAATGAAGCCAAGGCCCTTTTTCTGCAGAAACCACTAATGGTAGACCACCATGAGTATTTTGATAGTTGTCTAGAATGGACGCAGACCTATCAGCTAAGAAGATCCAGTCTCAGACGAACCTCATCTTTGATGAAGCGATCCAATATTTTGAGGAAAACGCTATGCCTATGACAGAAGAGCATTAATGAAGGAGCTATTGTAAGATATGTGAAGAGACAGATATCGTCGGCACTCCAGAGGAAGTACCTGAGTTTATTGGAACCCTAACCTTGCTTTTAAGTGTGGTAGCACCCCTGACCTTTCCGACCAAAATATTTGCTAGAAGACCCCCAGCCCCTAACCTTTTCTTGCTAGCCTCTTCGAATCTCGAGGACGAGATTCATTTTAAGTGTGGTAGTTTGTAACATCCCAAAATTCTAAATTTTGGAATGTTATAACAAATAAAATATATGATTGTTTGAGTAAAATTGATTGGAATTTTAAAACTTTTGAAGCTTTGAATGAGAGGGAATAAAAGGAGTTTCCAAAAAAATGTTTCTGTTTGAAAATATTTGAATTTGGAAATATTTAAAACTTCATGACACTCAATGATCCTCATGATTTCTTCAATGAAAGAGGGTGGGAAGTAAAGAAATATTTCATTTGAATTTTTCATTTAAATTTTGGTTTTAGCTCAAAGTGGCATTTGAATTTTATTTACAAAAAAAATTTCTGACAAAGAACACTTAAAACAAAAGTGTTGAGAGGGAGTAACATGACACCCCCAAATGTTGGAATATTGTTTTCATAGAGTTTTGAAAGTCATTTGGATTTTTGTTTGAATTAAAAAAATGATTTTTCAAAAAGTATTTTATTTGCCCCTGGAAAATATCCCATCAAATTGGGCTTAATTTTCTGATCGTTTTAATATATAATACTCCTATATTTTATTTGTTTAAATGATTTTTATTTGCGGAATCTTTTTAAAAAGGAAAGGTATTTTTTGTTTTGGGCCAAATCCGGCCCGATCGCGCCAGATCATCTCCTTCCTCACGACGGGATTTCGTTCCCGAGCACAACCGCGTCGGCCATCGCCAGAGATCGCGGGATTTGCGAAATCCCTTGCCCCCTCCTCCAAATCGACCTCCTCCCCCTATAAAAAGGCCACCTCCCGCACCCATTCCCGCCCCTAGAGCCGCCTCTCCTCCCCCACACTACCGCGCCACCTCGGCGGAGTTCGCCGGACCACCGCCGCCATTGCCGCCCCGTCCCACCACCTTCGGCCATCCCCGCCACCCACGGACCCCACCACTCGCTCCGCCCCGCTCTGCCACCCCCGACCGTCCCTTCCCCAACGTCAGAGGGCCACCGGAGGATGTCACCGGAGCTCCACCAGGACCCCATCACCAGAACTGCTACAGTAAATCCCGACCTACTGTTCATTTTTTTCGTTCTATTTTTAAAATGGAATAGTTTCAATCTTGTAAAATCCATAGTTAATTATCTACGAGGTATTTTTGAGTGATTCCAACTACCTTGGATCAAAAAATTTATGAAGTTTCTGTTAGTTCAATTTTATTTCACATTTGAGCAGTTTAAATTTGTGTTTGTATGAATTTTCTCAAATCACTCGATTTGAGATATTTTGAGTTAGGAATATTATTTTTGACCGATTCTTTTTGCTCCTGGTCTCTAGGACCTTTGTTTATCCAGTAGTATTTAGTATTTTATTTCTAGGTTAATTTAAATTAGGTTTTTAGCAAAACATTATTGTTTTACTTATAGTTCTGTTTTAGCCATTTCTTTATTGTTTTATTAGTTTTTAATTATTTCTTTTTGTCACTTTTGACAAAATTAGTTGTGTTTCTGTTAGACAATAGGAGAAAAAAATATTTTATTTAAAAAATTTATTTTTCCATAGTTTTGTATGAAAACTTCTATAGGTCATAGTTAGAGTTTTATAAAAGCTCTTTATTTGTTTCTTTTTGCAAATAAAATTTTATGAAAAATACGTCCTGTTAACTTAGTTGTTTTACTTTTTATTTTCTGTTAAATTATTAGTTTAGTGTTTTAGTTGTTGGTATGTTTTTTTTACTTAGGGCAAAACTATGTTAGATGCTTGTAGCAAAGTCATAGATTTTCGTTGGTAGTTTTTCTTTCTAGTTTTATTTGAAGCTTCTTTGGAATTTGTTTGAGTTTTATTATTGAGTTTCTTTGTTGTTTTGATTTTTATTTTGAGTGGTAGAATGATTGCTTATGTGAATGCCATGTTTATTATTATAGATTTCATCGGAGAGTTACGTATAGTCTTATCAAGTTTCTGAGAGCGTTATTATTCTTCATCAACTTACCAGGCAAGTTCACTTTGACCATGTTTTTCATACCTATATTTTATTTGCATGTAGTAGCACCCTTTCAATAATCCCTCCAATAGTGATATTGATTTCTTGTAGTTGAGTAGAATGCATGAGGTAGGAACCCATCTCCCTGTTATCAAACCCGGGACGTTATATAGTTTTAATGCTACGCTATAGTAGACGGGGTTTGGTATGAGTGCACTAGTAGAAAAAGGGTAAAACGTGAAGCACATTAGTGCCGGTTTGTATACATTAGTGCCGGTTCCAACGGCTAGCCGGGCCGCTTTCATTAGTACCGATTCGTGGCGAACCTTTAGCACCGGTTCGTGCGACGAACCGGTACTAATGAGAGTGGTGGCAGGATGTTGTCAGACTGGGGCCCCTCCAGCCCCTTTAGTACCGGTTCTTGGCACGAACCGGTACTAAAGGTCGTCCTACATAAACCCTTAGTCCACCCGAGCTCGCTCTGTTCTTCCCCTTTCCCCTCCCCTCTTTCTGTTCTTCCCCTCTTCCTCTCGAGCTCATCACACATTTTTCCCAAAATTTGTCAAGATTTGAAGGCCCCCATCCATTCAAATGATCACAAAGGTTAGCAACTTTGTCCTTTCATCTCTCATTGCTAGATTAGCTCTTGCAATGCTTTATATAGTGATTAATTTGTGAGTTTAGTAATTTGGGAGGATATATATATGTGCTAGTATTTGATTTATATGCAATTTGAGGTCAAAAATAACACTTAGTTTGCATATGTAGGTGTGGTTTACTTAGTGCCTTCTAAATCTCCGTCGTAACCACCGTCGATCGCCCGCACCGTCCCGTCGCCGGCACCACCTTGTGGTGAGCCTCTTGTTCATGAAATTTTATATAAAATTGATGTTTGTGTGATTTGGATATATAGTTACTCGTATAATTATCTTACCCATACGTTGTTTGTTATACATATAGTACCATGGTTTTGATATCCATCCCCGTCGGCCCTCGTCCTTGTTATGATTCGGATGTGGTATATATATTCTCTTTTAAAACTAGTTGCATTTCGTGTTTATGACAAATTATGCCCATCAAGTTGACATAGAAATTTTTTCTAGGAGGTATGTGAACCGGAAATTCCAACCGACCCTATTGTCGAGAGGTTAAATTTAGTTGAAAGAGAAAACGAGTACTTGAAAGAAAAATTGAAAAGAATTGAGGGGGAGAAGATGGAATTGGAGTTGCATGTTGCCGATGTCGTCGATAATCACAAGATCAAGATGGAGAAAATGCGCTTGAAGATTAGAAAGATTAGAAAATATGCCATCGATAGTGAGGCTTGGTATCATTATGCTGTTGGATCCATTGTTACCTTAGTTGCAATCTTGATCGCATTTGTTGTTGCATTTAAATGCTTTAGCTAGAGAGTTATTTGTTTGTTGCATTTAAGTGTTGTATGAACTTTATGTATGAACTTGTATTAATTTGGTCTATTCGGTGTTGTGTAATGAAGATGAGCCGGCAATGGATGTACGATGACCGATGCTCTCCCCAGTTCGTTGAGGGCGTGCATACTTTTCTGCTTGCGGCTGAGGCAAACAAGCGGGCGGATGGTTTTATGCCTTGTCCATGTGCTGGCTGTAAGAATGGTCACAATTACTCTACGTCAAGAACCATTCATGTCCACCTGTTTAAGTCCGGTTTCATGCCCCACTATAATGTTTGGACCAAGCATGGAGAAAGAGGGGTTATGATGGAAGACAATGAAGAAGAAGAGGACGACGAAAGCTATCCTAGCCATGGGTTCCCTGAATATGATGATACAACAATGGGGGAAGAAGCTGAGCCGGTAATGCGGGAAGAAGCTGAGCTGGCAATGCGGGAAGAAGCTGAAGAAGAGGCATCAGATGAGCCCGTTGATGATCTAGGTCGGGCCATTGCTGATGCAAAGAGAAACTACGCAAGTGATTTGGAGAAGAAGAAGTTGCAGCGCATGTTAGAGGATCACAAAAAATTGTTGTACCCGAATTGCGTAGGTGACAAGAAAAAGCTGGGCACCACACTGGAATTGCTGCAATGGAAGGCAGGGAATGGTGTATCTGACAAGGGATTTGGAAATTTGCTGGTAATGATAAAGGATATGCTTCCAAAGGACAACGAAATGCCCGAGAGTACGTACGAAGCAAAGAAGGTTGTCTGCCCTCTAGGGTTAGAGGTGCAGAAGATACATGCATGCCCTAATGATTGCATCCTCTACCGCGGTGAGTACGAGGATTTGAACGCTTGCCCGGTATGTGGTGCATTGCGCTATAAGATCAGCCGCGATGACCCTGGTGATGTCGAGGGCGAGCGCCCCAGGAAGAAGATTCCTGCCAAGGTGATGTGGTATGCTCCTATAATACCACGGTTGAAACGTTTGTTCCAAAACAAAGAGCATGCCAAGGCGATGCGATGGCACAGAGAAGACCGTAAGAAAGACGGAAAGTTGAGAGTACCCGCTGACGGGTCGCAGTGGAGAAAAATCCAAAGAAAGTACGGGGAGGAGTTTGCAGATGACGCAAGGAGCGTATGGTTTGGTCTAAGCGCAGATGGCATTAATCCTTTTGGGGAGCAGAGCAGCAGCCATAGCACCTGGCCTGTGACTATGTTTGTATAACCTTCCTCCTTGGTTGTGCATGAAGCGGAAGTTCATTATGATGCCAGTGCTCATCCAAGGCCCTAAGCAACCCGGCAACGACATTGATGTGTACCTAAGGCCATTAGTGGAAGAACTCTTACAACTATGGAATGGAACAGGTGTACGTGCATGGGATGAGCACATGGGGGAAGAATTTGACCTAAAGGCGTTGCTGTTCGTGACCATCAATGATTGGCCTGCTCTTAGTAACCTTTCAGGACAGACAAACTAGGGATACCGCGCATGCACGCACTGTTTGGACGATACCGATAGTATATATTTGGCTAATTGTAAGAAGAATGTGTACCTGGGACATCGTCGATTTCTTCCGAGCAGGCATCCCGTAAGAAAGAAAGGCAAGCATTTCAAAGGTGAGGCGGATCACCGGACGAAGCCTCGCCACCATACTGGTGCTGATGTACATGATATGGTCAAGGATTTGAAGGTGGTCTTTGGAAAGGGTCCTAGTGGACAACCTGTTCTGAATGACGCTGACGGACGCGCACCCATGTGGAAGAAGAAATCTATATTTTGGGACCTGCCCTATTGGAAAGACCTAGAGGTCCGCTCCGCAATCGACGTGATGCACGTGACGAAGAATCTTTGTGTGACCCTGCTTGGCTTCTTGGGCGTGTATGGGAAGACAAAAGATACACCTGAGGCACGAGAGGACCAGCAACGTATGCACGGAAAAGACGGCATACATCAGGGTCATGCAAGCTACGCTCTTACCAAAGAAGAGAAGGAAATCTTCTTTGAATGCCTGCTCAGTATTAAGGTACCATCTGGCTTCTCGTCGAATATAAAGGGAATAATAAACATGGCAGAGAAAAAGTTCCAGAACCTAAAGTCTCATGACTGCCACGTGATTATGACGCAACTGCTTCCGGTTGCATTGAGGGGACTTCTACCGGAAAACGTTCGATTAGCCATTATGAAGCTATGTGCATTTCTCAATGCAATCTCTCAGAAGGTAATCGATCCAGAAATCATACCAAGGTTAGAGAATGATTTGGTGCAATGTCTTGTCAGTTTCGAGTTGGTGTTCCCACCATCCTTCTTCAACATCATGACGCACGTCCTAGTTCACCTATGTGAAGAGATTAACGTTTTGGGTCCTGTATTTCTACACAATATGTTCCCCTTTGAGAGGTTCATGGGAGTCTTAAAGAAATATGTTCATAACCGTGCTAGGCCAGAAGGAAGCATCTCCAAGGGCCGTCGAAATGAGGAGGTCATTGAGTTTTGTATTGACTTTATTCCTGACCTTAAGCCGATTGGTGTTCCTGAATCGCGGCATAAGGGTAGACTGGATGGAAAAGGCATGCTAGGAGGGGAACAAATAATATGTATGGACGGACATTCTCTCACTGAAGCACACTACACAGTTCTAAAGAATTCCGCCTTGGTGGCTCCGTATATGGATGAACACAAGAATTTGCTACGCTCCAAACACCCGGAGCGGTCTGATGACTGGATTACACGTGAACAAACCAGGAGTTTCGCCAGCTGGTTGCAGACACGTACCATGTATGACACCTCTATTGAAGATGACCTGTACTTGCTGTCCCAGTTACCATCTTCGAATATAATGACTTTCAAAGGGTACGAGATAAATGGTAATACATTTTACACGATTGCCCAAGATAAGAAGAGCACCAACCAAAACAGCGGTGTCCGCTTTGATGCAGAAACCAAGACAGGAAAGGAAACATATTATGGTTATATACAGGACATATGGGATCTTGACTATCGACGTGGTTTGAAGGTCCCTTTGTTTCGGTGCAAATGGGTCAATATGACACGAGGCGGGGTAGCGGAAGACCCGCAGTACGGAATGACAATAGTGGATCTCAACAATCTTGCGTATGCAGATGAACCATTTGTCCTAGCCAATGATGTGGCACAGGTTTTCTATGTGAAGGACATGTCTACCAAGCCAAGAAAAAGAAAAGATAAGGAAGCGAATGCATCGTACGATGAGCCAAAGCGGCACATAGTTCTTTCTGGGAAGAGAAACATCGTGGGAGTGGATGACAAGACAGACAAGTCAGAAGATTATGAAAAGTTTGATGAAATTGCTCCATTCACAGTGAATATTGACCCGAGAATCCCGCTAAATGATGAAGATTTTCCATGGTTACGGCGCAAAGAGACACATGCGAAGAAAAAGTTTCACACCCAAAGATCTGGGATGTGATCGGCTTCACTATCATCACTTTCTTCTGTGTTTCACACCCAGAAGGGAATCTCTGTAATAGTTAGGGTAGTTAATTATGTGTTTTGGCATTTGAAACGCGAAGAAATTTTATGTGCAAACAAATTCTTTCATGCCTTTACTGATTTTTAAAGTTAAGTTATTCACAAACTAGTGATTCACACTAATTTCAAATAATTCAAAATTTAAACTATTCAAATTTGAAAACTACGGGCACTAACAGAAAGTTTGTAATTTTTTGTACCTAAAGCAAAAATATTCACAAAGAAACTCTAAATACACAAAAAAAACAACTCAAAAATAAATAAAGCAAAAAAATAAAAAAAACCCACCTACTAGGCCAGAGCGGCCTGCATACGACTAGAAACCCAACCTGTTGTTGGGCCAGGATGCAGGCCCGCAAAGGCCCAGTAGGCCAACAGGGCAGCACAGAACATGTAGGCCCAGTAGGCCTGCTTTGGAGAGGAGCTCAAGAGAGCTACCGCACGGGGGTTTATAAACCAGTGCGGTCGCCCCTCGGCTAGCGAGGTGGGACTAAACTTGCGCACTGCACCTGCGCCAGCGCACCCCCTTTAGTACCGGTTCGTGGCACCAACCGGTACTAAAGGGGGGCCTTTAGTACCGGTTGGATCCACCAACCGGTACTAAAGGGGGTGCGGTTCCCGCCGCTTGGCCTGGCCAAAACAGGCCTTTAGTACCGGTTGGTGGCTCCAACCGGTACTAAAGGTGCCTTCTATATATACAACACTTACGAAAATTTCATTCTTCCTCTGTTTCTTCCTCTGTTTCCCCATTGAAGCACCACCCGCGCGCCCCGATCGATCGACGCCGTCGCCGTCGCCGCCCCCGTCCCCGTCGTCGCCCTCGTCTCCGTCGCCGCCCCGGGCCCGTCCCCGTCGCGTCGTCCCCGCGTCGCCGCCCCCGCGTCACGCCCCGGCCCGTCGCCGCCCCCGGCCGTCGCCTCGCCGTCGCCCCGCTGTGAGCTCTCCCCCTCTAACCCCTCTCCCTCGCCCCCGGCGGCCACCATGGGCGCCGCCCCTCCCCGAGCCTATACACACACACACAAGCATGATGAACACACACACACACACACGTACATATGTATGAATTAATGCATGCATATATTAGTATATACGTATTTTGTATGTTTAATTTGTTTATATTTTTTAGATTATTATTTTTTCACTAGTATATATGTATGAATGCATGTTAGATTAGTGTTCAATTAGTATGGAATTTTTTTATATAATGTTGTTTTTCAGTTTTTAATGGATGTATAAAATTTGTGTTTTCTGTTTTTAGTGTTAGATGCTTAATTAGTATGAAATAGCATATAGAATTTTGACATATGCAATGATAGCATAATTAGTGTTATATAGAAATCTTAGAAATTTTAGTTATCAAAATCCAATCATTAAAAAAATGTTACTTTTTGCGGGCATATAGCTAGTATTTGTTCTCGACGATGCCCTGCCCGCATCCTCGCCGTCGACCCGTCCGCGACGACGTCCGACTGACCCATGTCCGGGACTGGGCTCCGCCGGGCTGGCACTGGGAGGTGCTGCCTGGAGGGGCGCGCCGCTTGATGAGGAACCCGGCCCCGGGTCCCGTCGTCGACCCTGATCTCGTTTGGTGGCGTTCGTGTGGGCCAGTTTCGGTGTGGAGGGAGCCGGCCCCGCCGGAGGTGGTACGTCGCCGTGTCAGGGAGGAGGACGAGCATATCCATCGCTACATGGTTGTGTTAGAGGGCGGCAGGTTCTCCAATACCTGGCAGTTTCTTCAGGGATCTCACTTCAGCTATGATCCTGTGAGGGTTCCTTCTCTTTGGGTGTCCACCGCCCGCGCCGCAGGAACCGCGAGTGTCTTAGATTCTTCTGTAGTATTCGATCTTTAATTAGCTACCTAGCCAGTGATGTATTATTCAATATTATATATTATTCGAGACGATGTATTCGAGATTATATCTATTATTCGAGACGATGTATTCGAGATTATATCTATTATTCGAGACGATGTATTTGAGATTATATCTATTATTCGAGACGATGTAATTTGAATACTACATTGTTTTGTATTTCTTTTGGCATAGTTAAATAAAAGCTATGGCGGACAATACCGACAGAGAGAGAGAAAAGACCATGTTCGATATAATACGCGGGCTAGATGATGATCAGAATGAAGAAGATTATGACGGCTCCGAATTTCTAAACAACACCGGAGAGGGTGATATGATATTCGATCGCGACGACCGAATTGATGAAGTCATGAACTACGATTATGACAATGACGAGGTATATATATTTATATAAGCAGGCATCTGGTGATCATCACATGTTTTAAATGAGTTGAAGATATATTAACGAATCGATCTTTCTTCTTTCAGCCATCCGGATCGAGCAAATCTTCAGGCAACAGGACGAAACGAGGCCCGAACAAAAAGTTGAAGGAGGGCGTAAAGTATAATATCGAGGCAATCAAACCTAATGGCGAACCATTAGCGCCTAAGAAGATTGCAGACAAGTTCATTCGTCAGTGCGGAGTTCTTGTGAAGGACCAACTCCCGATCTCCCTTCAAGAATGGAGAGAGCCAGCAAAGCCACGTCCAGATCTTACTTTTGTCGACGACAGACAAAAAAGTCTGCTTTGGGATACTCTCATGAAACATTTCACCCTACCACATCATTTCACAGAAGCAGATGTGCAGAAAGTCAAGGACGATGCTCTTAGGAAGATGGCGGTTGCATTCAAGAACCACAAGAATCGTGAATGGGACAAGTACGTCAAGGGAGGAAGGAAGACTCCAGTATTCGAGGGAACACTAGAGAATCAAAGTGGTCATTGGGACGATTTCGTGAAATTCAAGGATTCAGAATTAGCTAAGGAACGGTCGAGAATAAACAAGAAGAATGCCGAAAAAAAGGATAAGTTCCATAAGCTGGGGCCAGGTGGCTACGCGGTGGCAATGCCTAAGTGGGATAAGTCTGAGAAAGAGATGGAGGATGCAGGTGTCACTCTGGTTACTAAGAGCTGGCCCCCCAGGTGCAGGACTTGGTTCTATGCGCATGGGGGGGAGTTGGACCCGAAGACAGGCAAAGTTTCGACGAAGGCATGTCTGAACGGAGCCGACGATAATATACTTGTTGCAATAGAAGAGGCTTGAACGGGGGTGTTCCAGCCCAACAGAGAGAATGACGAGCTTACGCGTGCCCTGGGAAATCCTGAACACCCGGGAAGAACACGAGGCAAGGGCGCTATTCCATGGTATGAGGGGTTTTCGGACTGGAACGCCGACTACAGAACCCATGCGAGAAGGAAGATTGCGGAGGAGAAGCAGAGGAAGATGGAGGAGGAGAAGAGGAAGCTGGACTATGAACGCCTTCAAGGCCTCGAATCAGTGCACGCGGACTTGGTAGTCAAATTCCAGCGACAGCAGGAGCAGATCGACTCACTTAGCCAGCAAAGGGGGTCTCGGCAGCTGCAGCAGCTAGCGGATGATCCAGCATTGGATACCACCACCCCATCCATGCCGAGAAGCAGCGTGGGTTCCGCCCCGTTTGACGCAATGCTGGATAGATACCCCGTGGATGACATCGCGGAGAACACTAACTGCGAGCTACACTTCAAAATTAAGAACATATCCTTGAAGGTGGCGGACGGCGTTGCTTATACAAATTCCCCCGATGCAACCTTCCATTGCAACCCGATTCCAGCAGGCTATGCTCGTGCCATGGTTGATGAGGTGGTGGACCAATATTCGGGGCTAGAGCTTGACATTCCTGGAGGTGACGAGGAGCACACACTCGGAGATGCCAAACATCGTATCATCCTATGGAGAAAGGATTGCATCATCTTTCGAAGGCCACCAACACTGCGTCACCTGACTCCTCATCGAAGTCCGCCACCGAGTCAGCAGACTCCCGCTCCTCCAAGTCCACCAACGCGTGAGGCCACTCCTCCTCCAAGTCTGGCAAAGTGTCAGGCCACTCCTCCTCCAAGTCCGACACAGCGTCAGACGTCCACTCCTCCTCCAATTCCGGCACAACCTTAGGCCACTCCTCCTCCAAGTCCGGCACAGCTTCAGACCACTCCTCCTCGTCCAACTCAGCCCCGTCAGCCATCTCCGCTGCCTCAGCAATCGCAGAAGAGACACCCCGCAGCTATGGTGCGTAGCGGTACGAGTCAAGGTCATAGTACAGGAAGTACAGGCGGAGGCAAGCGATATAAATATGGTCCAAACCTCACTACTCCTCTTCCTGAGAGGGCTTACGACAGGACCGAGGAGCAAACCAATGCCATAGTGCGGGCAGAAGTCGACGCCCATTTTGGACCGAAACCGCCACCGCCGCCAAGGGAGAAAGTGTCTGTGGAAGTAGTTGACCACTTCATTCGTATGGCTCAACCACCAGCTCCTAAGCCTATTGACACAGACTATGAGCGCCACATAAGGAAGTTACATCGACAACGTCTAAAGAAGGAGGCGAGCTCGAGCTCGAGCAAACAACAAGCAGCTGTCAAAAAATGCGTTGCCCAGCTGGGAGAACAGGCGGCGCAATCGATCCCCCCGTTTGTTGTGCCGCCAACAACACGTGACAGTACGCGCGCCCAATATTATTGTGGGCAAACAGTTTACGTTCCCAAGGTGGGCGATGTGGTAATAACCCAGGAGCATATAATGCAGGCTGAAACTCTCAACATCACTGTTGGACAACTCCTCGAGATCGAGGACATGCATGTGCTTATAGAGGAGGAAATAAAACGGAAATATGTCCGGGGCCAACCTTTGGTCAAGCCAGAAGAGGTCAAGAAGCTCCCAACAAGAATGTATGAATTGCATCAATGGTACATGGACATTACCAAGAGATCCGGTCGAGAGTCCCTCATGGTGCAAGTCAAGAAGGATCATTACTACCATCAGAAACCTGTGACCGTTGAGTATTCTGAACTTTTTCAGTTATACAATCAAGACGCACTCGACAAATCTATCGTCGGTTGCTATTGTCTGTAAGTGATTTCTTTCTGTGATTTAAGTCTCAAGCTAGTTGTAGTGATCCTTTTGATCAATCATTACCTGTAATTATCCTCACTATATTAATTCTTTTCTGTGGTATTATGCAGGATGAAGATGTATGAAATGAGAAAAGGTGGACGCTATGGCATTGGGTTCATTGACCCAAACACCGTTAATGAATACACATGGAAAATAAACAAGCATCATGAAAAGCAGGTAGAGGACAGCATGCTAGAGTTCTTGAAGCGCCTCAAATACAATGAAGATATACTACTTCCTTACAACTTCCAGTGAGTCACACTTTCTTGTACTACAAATTCTCTGTTTTTGCCTACTAGCTAGCTACATGTTTTTGCTTACATATGCCCGCTTAATTAAGACATGCAAACGTGTGTGCGTGCAGATTTCACTAGATCTTGTGTATCATTAAAGTTGACGCTAGAACAGTTGAAATACTGGACTCACTACTCAAAGCAAATAGTGACTATAACATCTTGTTTGGGATAGTCAACAGGTAATTTCAATCATTATTAACTATATATCTCGGCCTATTTAGTTCGTCATTTCATGATATGAACTATTTAATAACCCCTTTATTCATTTTCTTTGTCGGCGGGCAGGGCTTGGGCAAGGTTCATCAGCGTCACGGAAGGCGAATGGAAACGACAGCTGAAATGGTTTTGACCCAAGGTAAGTAATTAAGTAGTACTAGCTAGCTAGCTAGCTGCCATCTCTTTAATTATCATGCTTGATTAATTATTATCTGATCAAATTAAATTCCATTCTCGTAATAAAGGCCCTGAAGCATGCGCAGGGACTGATCTGTGTGCATTCTGCGTTTGCGAGAACATTCGCATGATGGCGTCCGAAAGGAGCAGATCTCAAAGACAGGAATGGGTACGCTTGTCAGAACACTATTCACAATTTTTACACCATTATCGATATCTAGTCACACAACTAATACACATGCATATTGATCTCCTTCTTAACAGTTCACAGAGGTGCGGGACAAGCTCCTAGAAACAGAGCGCGTAGAAGCACTTCAAGAGGAAATAGCGGGATTTTTGCTCGACCATGTCATAAATCCGAAGGGAGAATACTATTACCCACTACCGCCCCCATCGACCAGGTCATGAACCACTTCCAATTATCATCATGCTCCGAAGGCACCAATTAGGCTAATGCCACTGGCTCCGAAGGCAACATGCATATGTAGGAGAAATTGCATATAGCTATACATGTGTGTATGTGTGAATTAATATGGTGGTTTGTGAGACACTGATGATATATATATATGATTGGTTCTACTAGAAATTCTATTTATATATATATGCATAACGTGTACAATGTGTAGTATCGTAAAATACCAGCAAACGAAAAAGAATTAAAATGGAAAACACAAAATTAAATGAAAAAGAAATCATAAAACCAAAAACCCCCCAAACATTTTAGTACCGGTTGGTGTTACCAACCGGTACTAAAGGGCTCCCGGCCCCCGGAGCTGGCTCGTGCCACGTGGTTGCCCTTTAGCACCGGTTCGTGCTGAACCGGTACTAAAGGGGGGCCCTTAGTGCCCACACTTTAGTGCCGGTTATGGAACTGGCACTAAAGGGCCTTACGAACCGGTGCTATTGCCCGGTTCTGTACTAGTGGTGCATGAGAGTGGTGTGAAGAAGGAGGACTCTATGTCAATGGCGACGACTTCATGATGGCACCGGCAAGGACTGCATCTTCAGGACTCCTCAAGATTTCAAGACTCGAGACAAGAATTCAATACACACTACTGGGTGAAGGACGGTTGACGGGCACCCTGGAGAAACCAGTGGTTGGCCGGGATGCATGGAGAAGTGCCATGACATCTTGCAGAAAGCTTCACCCAGACTCAAAGAGACGGAAGAATACTTCATGCCCGAAAGCTTACCTGTGCAACCGCAAGTCACTATGGGCTCTGGCTTGGTTGACCTTAGTTGTGACTCTGGCTGGGATGGTGCTAGCAGATGTAGAACTACGGTAGGATTGGATGAGCACCAGACAGTGGTCAGAGGAACTCTTCGGAAGACCATGATTCGGTCATCTTGTTCTCAAACGCCCTGAAGTGCGAGAATGTAAAGAGAGGGATCGAATCTTGTGAGTAAAGTGTACAAACATCTACAGAGGGTTAAAAACCTAATCGATTAGCCGTGTCCCTGGTTACGGACAATTTGAGCCTCTTGACTTGGATCTATCTCGGAACTCTCAACACCGGACTGATAACTTAATTGTGGGCAACTTATGACAGTTTGGGCTATGAGACATCGGTTGGCGGAACCATGTCATGATAGAAAACTCCGTAGTACAGACTCTGGTTAATTCCTTTGATGTAGGGAAATAAAACCAGCTTTTATGCAAACAAAACTCAGATACATAGCCACAAAGCCATATTGCATATAGTATAGTTTATCATTTGTTTTCTCTTATTGTGACATTGCCGGTACATTCAATGTACTGACCTACACGGCCGCAACGTATCATGTTGCAGATATTTCTTCGACGAGTAAGAGTTACGATACAGGGTTACGATCTACACTCAACTTGCCGATGGCGTTGATGGGACTACACACCCAATTGTTTGTTTCCGCTGAGACTTATGAGGTATATATCAGTTTTACGTTATTTTATACATGTGATTGCACTTTGATATATACATTGATGCACTGTGTGTGCCGGCATACCGATCCAGGGATGGCACAGATACATAGAGGCTTGACCGTCTGAGGTCGGGTCGCTACAAGGAGGCACCACCACCACACGGGCCGGCCTTCGAACCGATGCCATCTCAGTCACTCGCACTATTAGGAAAAGGCTTATAGGTGAACTCACATTAGAGGTGGGCAAAGTATAGCACCTGCTACTAGTAATCTAAAAAATTACCAGTGGTGGGCGCCAAAATTCTCCCGCCATTACTATCAGCTTACTAGTGGCGGGCATCAGTTTGCGCCCGCCACTGGTAACAACTGTCCAAATTTGTCATGGGACAAATGTTACTAGTGGCGGGCATAAAACTGTGCCCGCCACCGGATTTTTTGGTCCCGTGACAAATTAATCTATCGAAAAATACCAGTGGTGGGCATCAATACGTGCCCACCACTGGTAACTCAATTAGCAGTGGCGGGCTTGATTTTGCGCCGCCACAAGTATGTTTTTCTGCCCGCCACTGCTAATTTTTCCTACCAGTGATGGGCGCATATTGTGCTCGCCACTTGTATTTTTGGAGCCTCTACTCCTCAAGATGTCAGTATGCACTTGCATAATTTTTCTGAATTGTGCAAATGACGCAATAGAGATTATGATCCAGACACTTTGAAGTTGTGTCTATTTCCTTTCTACTTGAGAGGAAAAGCAAAAGAATGGCTTCTAGCTATGCCTACAGGTAATATAACATAAGGGGCTGATTGTTGTAGTAAGTTTTTGCCTAAGTTCTACCCACGTGCAAAAATTATGAAACTTCCTTCACAAATAACAAGTTTTAAGCAGGAAGATCTTGAGCCACTAGCGCTTGCACGGGGTCACATGAAGGAAGCTATAAGGAATTTTCCCACCCATGGAATGGAAGAATGGTTAATCCTTCATATGTTTTATAGTGCTTTAAATCCTCTGTAAAAACTATGCTTGATATTGTTGTAGGAGGAACTATTATGGGTAAACCCATAGCTGATGTTAAAAAGTTGCTTGACGAGATGCTAGAAAACCATGCCTAATGGCATGTTGAAAGGACTACCATGAAGAGAGTCAATGCAATTGAAGAACATAACATGGAGTTAACTGCTAAGCTTGATGAACTCATCTCCATTATGAAAGGTAATGAATAGCTAAAGGTGAATGTTGATATGCTCATTGAGCAAATTATATGTCCATATGCATGATTTTTAGTGTTTGTCCTTTTCACTATGAGCATTGCATAATATTTATTCTTAGTTGGTTTTTATTAGGTTTCTTTCTCTTTGTGTGTCTTGTAGTTGCTGCGGACTTCCCAGGCACTTAGCACAATCAATGGAGTTCAAACAGTGGACACCCAGGACCCCGGACTTGGCCATTTTGAACATGAAAAAAATTCATTTCACCAAAGTGATCCAAATCAAGATCTAAAACAAGAAATGGATTGGCCTCATTCATACGAATCCAACGATCCCAAGAACGTCAAATTATGAGTTCGTATGAAGAAATTGTGACCCTTTTACCAAAGAGAGGCAGATCAAAATACGATGTTTCATACGACCATGTGCAGTCATTTGAGCACCCGTATGGAGTCCAGATAGCACTGAAAGTTGCCTCTCGTGACGGGATTCTTCATGGATTTTGTCCCCGTTTGTTCCCACGACTTCCTTGGCCTTCAAGGGATGATTTGGGAGAGGATTGAGCTCATCGAGAGCCCTTGGATCAAATGAGAGAAGCCACATCAAGGGAGGAGGCATAGGGAGAGCTCTTATATATACACCTTCAATCCTTGTCGCCACCATCTTCATATCATCTCAATCTTCATCAAGCCATCATTCTTCATCTCCTCTCCAAGTCGAGCCTCCATCCACATCAAGACACCATTGTTGCAACCTTGAAGGAGACCGGAAGGGAGCCGCCCCGGCGGGGCGCGGCCATGGGCTGCCGCCGGAACGCCACCGTCATCACCATCATCATCCGCGCCATCGTACCGCCACCGCCATCATCACCACCATCACAATCCCTTCCTCCCCCATCACGGTCTCCGTGATGGGTTGTAACAATTCTTGAACCCCCTTATATGTGATGTTATTTGAGTAATTATTGGCTATGGGTCGGTCAATTAGTAAGTGGTTATTTGATATGTGTCATCTAATTATGTGCGTTGCTTATTTACCTTCGGTAACTTAGTGATGGGATATGTCCTATCAATTGGCATAGTTGGAGACATCCAACTCCCCATGCCACACATGAAGTATATAGATGGTTGTGGAAACCTAGAGACATATGATGTGACAGGTGTTGATATCTTTGTATTAGCCGCCTCAGGTATGGGACAAGAAGTAGGGTGAATGAGTTATCTCAACAACGCGTCTCGAGAGATACTGTTATGTGAGGGACTGCCACCATAAGTACACCACTGTATCCTATAATGCAGGTACCGCCTTAGTCACAACGTGGCATAGTCGTAAAACCCGAACTCTTTTCCACGCCCATACCAACGAGGTCGTACCTAGATGCCTGCAGTCTCATCCGAAACATCACATAATTCTCTTAGTTTATTTCCTATACTTAGTTTAGTATTTATTTTCTGTTCTCTCTAGTTTAGTTTAACTTGTTTTTACCATTCTCTTGCAACTTACTTAAGTGAGCTATTTCCAAACTCTGGTTTGGATGTGAGCGTGGTAATGTTAGTGACAACACAACTGTGGGGATTGTGGTGCCATCCTATTCGCTCCCTATGGTATCGACAAAACTTACTTAGCACGAAATTGCTACATAGCCATGTGCCCTTGTAGGTCATCAGCAAGCATAGGAGCCAGGCAACCTAGCTTGGCAAAAAATCTCAAGTCAAATTGATGCATATGTTGGCTTTATAATGAATGGTAGGAAGGCGTCACTCGTATAGTAAATATGGTGTCGCTAAGTAATGGGATGCAGCCCTCAGGACTCTGCATCAAGGTGTTCTTAAGGAGCCCCCAGTTTATTTTAACAGGCACTTTCGCAAGTCCGAAGTACTTTAAGTAAATACTATTAAAAGGGTTGCGCAAAATATGGCCATGAGCCAAATTATGCATAGTACATAGAGACACAGTAGCGGTATTAGTGCGATAATTCGATGCTAATATTTATAAGAGGGTACTGGTCAACAAAATACAATAAGAAACATAAAAAAATATAAAAGAGGGGTGGGGCCTTTATTTAACCGTGAAAACGGCGCAGCCGAGCAGCATTCCATGGGTTTCGCTCTAGTCAATTCTTATTGGGATCCCAAAGGCGATATACTCCCCCAGTAATCACTTGGTCAATGATAAATGGTCCATCCCACTTGACCGATAGTTTATGTTGATCTGGCTCATCCGGGTGATGCTAGAGGACTGAATCGCTAACATTGTAAGTTTTTGCTCTGACCTCCCTGCTCTGGTAGTGTCTCGTCTGTTGTTGATAGAAGGTGGAACGTGCTCGGGACACATCGCGCTCCTCATCGATGGCATCGAGGTCATCATGCCGATCCAACTCAGCCTCTCATTCTTCATACATTCGCACCCGAGGTGCATCATGGATGTGACCGCTAGGGATGATAGCCTCGGCTCCGTAAACCATAAAAAATGGAGTGTAGCATGTGGATCTATTAGGTGTGGTGTGCTATTTTTGATAGGCCTTGGGATTTCTCTAGAGAGAAAGGATCATGTAGTATAGTAGCGGATAGTATTTCTCTCAGTTAAGAACCAAGATTATCAAACCAGTAGGACACTCATGTGAACAAATGTCAATAATACCTGCACACGCACACAACAAATACTTGCACCCAACACGGGCAAGAGGGTTGTCAATCCCGTTGTACTCGTTAATTTCAAGGATTAATTCTGGTAGTGATAGATAGATAAATTGCAAAGAAAAATAAAAGATAATAAATTGCAGCATCTATTTTTAGGGTTTTAGTAAATATAAAGTGAATGGACCCCGGGGCCATAGCGTTCACTAGAGGCATCTCTCTTATGAGCATATCAACTATGGGTAAAGGAATTACTGTTGAGAAATTGATAGAAAAGTGCATATTTATGATGTTATTCATGGCATGATCAATCTATAGGCATTACGTCCTAGACAAGTAGACTGACATCCATCTGCATCTACTACTATTACTCCACCTCTCGACTGTTATCATCATGCATCTTAAGGTATTAAGTTCTTAACAAACAGAGTGATGCTTGAAGCATAATGACATAATGTATACAAAGCAAGACCAAATAATATGTTTGAGCTCCATCGTTTTCTCCTTAGTAGCAACAATCCAAATATGTGCCTCACTAGACCTTCTATCACAAAGTTAGGACACCGCAAGATTGTGATTTACAAAAACCATGGTGGCTAAAATATGGCTTAATATCTTAATGTTTTCGCCTTTTTACTAGTAGGGGAGACGATAGGTCAACTCGAAAAGGACCTGAAGCAAGCTCGAGAAGCTACTTAGTATGACAAGGCTCGAGAGGAAGCTGGCCACCGGGTTCATGCCACCAAAATTGAAGAATATGATCAGCTTAAGGCCGACAAGGACCAGCAAGTCCTAAATATTAGGAGACTAGAGTCATAACTAGCTGTCGTCAAAAATGAAAACAAGGAAGCATGCGAATTTCTTCCTGGTAAGCAATCCTTCTTGCGCACGGCCGCATGTGATTTTCTTAAAGGAGTATCTCACTTTTTTTGAATGGCAGTTGTCCTTCCTGAGCAGCCTGGGGGAGCTAGATACACATCACTAAGATCATGGTTAATAAAACAACTAAAAATCGGCTATAAGGAGTTGCCATGTCATCTAGAGCCAACCTAGTAGCCGGCATGTACAATAGTAAATTTTAGGATAATTGATTTTATGAACCTAGTTGGGTCACACTTGGCAGGTTTGTTGGGGATCGTTGCAGAAATTAAAAAAATTCTACACATCACCAAGATCAATCTATGGAGAGACTAGCAACGACAGAGAGGGGAGTGTATCTTCATACCCTTGAAGATCGCAAAACAGAAGCGTTACAAGAACGCGGATGAAGGAGTCGTACACGAAGCGATTCAGATCGTGGCCGAATCCGATCTAAGCACCGAACAACGGTGCCTCCGCGTTCAACACACGTGCGGCCCTATGACGTCTTCCGTGCCTTGATCCAGCAAGGAGAGAGGGAGAGGTTGAGGAAGACTCCGTCCAGCAGCAGCATGATGGCATGGTGGTGGTGGAGGAGTGTGGCACTCCAGCAGGGCTTCGCCAAGCACTGCGAGAGACGAGGAGGGAGAGGGGTAGGGCTGCGCCAAGATAGAGGGAGACTCGTGTTGTTGGCAGCCCCAAAACCCCCCATTGTATATAGGGGGAGGGGAGGGGCTGCGCCCCCATCTAGGGTTCCCCCCTAGGGGTGGCGGCCAGCCCTAGATGCATCTAGGGGGCGGCCAGAGGGGGCGCACCCTAGGTGGGCCTTAGGCCCATCTAAGCCTAGGGTTTCCCCTTTCTCCCCTTCCCTGCGCCTTGGGCCTCTTGTGGGAGGTGCACCAGCCCACCTAGGGGTTGGTCCCTTCCCACACTTGGCCCACGTAGGCCTCCGGGGCTGGTGGCCCCTCCCGATGGACCCCCGAACCCTTCCGGTGGTCCCGGTACGTTACCGATAACGCCCAAAACACTTCCGGTGTCCAAAATGGGACTCCCCATATATAAATATTTACCTCTGGACCATTCCGGAACTCCTCGTGATGTCCGGGATCTCATCCGGGACTCCGAACAACATTCGGTAACCACGTACTTCTATTTCCTATAACCCTAGCTTCATCGAACCTTAAGTGTGTTGACCCTATGGGTTCGGGAACCATGCAGACATGACCGAGACATCTCTCCGGTCAATAACCAACAGCAGGATCTGGATACCCATGTTGGCTCCCACATGTTCCATGATGATCTCATTGGATGAACCACGATGTCAAGGATTCAATCAATCCCGTATGCGATTCCCTTTGTCTACCGGTATAGCACTTGCTCGAGATTCGATCATCGGTATACCGATACCTTGTTCAATCTCGTTACGACAAGTCTCTTTACTCGTTCTGTAACACATCATCCCATGACCAACCCCTTAGTCACATTAAGCTCATTACGATGATGTCTTACCGAGTGGGCCCAAAGATACCTCTCCGTCATACGGAGTGAGAAATCCCAGTCTCGATTCGTGCCAACTCAACAGACACTTTCGGAGATACCCGTAGTGCACCTTTATAGCCACCCAGTTACGTTGTGACGTTTGGCACACCCAAAGCATTCCTATGGTATCCGGGAGTTGCACAATCTCATGGTGTAAGGAAAAGATACTTGACATTAGAAAAGCTTTAGCAGACGAACTACACGATCTTGTGCTATGCTTAGGATTGTATCTTGTCCATCACATCATTCTCCTAATGATGTGATCCCGTTATCAGTGACATCCAATGCCCATGGTCAGGAAACCATAACCATCTATTGATCAACGAGCTAGTCAACTAGAGGCTCACTAGGGACATGTTGTGGTCTATGTATTCACACATGTATTACGATTTTCGGATAACACAATTATAGCATGAACAATAGACAATTATCACGAACAAGGAAATATAATAATAACCATTTTATTATTTCCTCTAGGGCTTATTTCCAACAGTCTCCCACTTGCACTAGAGTCAATAATCTAGTTACATTGTGATGAATCGAACACCCATAGAGTTCTGGTGTTGATCATGTTTTGCTCATGGAAGAGGTTTAGTCAACGGATCTGCGATATTCAGGTCCGTATGCACTTTACAAATATCTATGTCTCCATTTTGAACATTTTCACGAATGGAGTTGAAGCGACGCTTGATATGCCTGGTCTTCTTGTGAAACCTGGGCTCCTTGGCAAGGGCAATGGCTCCAATGTTGTGACAGAAGAGAGTCATCGGGCCCGACGCATTGGGAATAACTCCTAGGTCGGTAATGAACTCCTTCATCCAGATTGCTTCATGTGATGCCTCCAAGGCTGCCATGTACTCCGCTTCACATGTAGATCCCGCCACGACGCTTTGCTTGCAACTGCACCAGCTGACTGCCCCTCCATTCAAAATATACACGTATTCGGTTTGTGACTTGGAGTCATCCAGATCTGTTTCGAAGCTAGTTTCAACGTAACCCTTTATGACGAGCTCTTCGTCACTGTCAGTGTACTAGAGTAGGGGTACCCTAGTATCCCGAACTTGTGCACGGGCAGTCGCAGCATCCCGCGGCAAGGCTTGTCGGGTGACCGCCAAAGTCCTCCATGGTTCCTTTGGAGCCATTCAAGAACAAAGTATCCAAGCCAAGACCCCGGCAAGAGGAGCTTGCCGGGAAGGCCAACCAAGGCACCTCAAGACCCCGGCAAGAGGAGCTTGCCGGGAAGGCCACCCAAGGCATTGCAAGGAACTTGCCGCGGCGCACCACGCGCCCCGGCAAGGCCCGGTGAGCGACAAGCTCCCGGACACTTGCCGCGGCAAGCCACCACTCCATGCCCGCGCTCCAGCACATCCACCAACGTGTCGCTCTGGGACCCTTCCGAGCGTACGTGGCGGGAGGCTGTGCAGCCAGCGGTGAGCGGTGGCAAGCGACGCTGACAAGATCGCCGTCGTGGCGAACGGTGGCGTCCCTGGCGGTCCCTTTTCGCACTGTTTAGGTGACACAGACGGGCATTTAAGGCCCTTGTCCCCTGCCGTCAGGGTTAGGTATGATACACTGTAGCAGGTAGCTGTGCCTACCGCAGCACCTTTCCCTTTCTGCCCTTGTCTACGTTGCCACCTGTCGGTGACCCCTTGAGCATATAAAAGGAGGTCCATGCGCAACATAGGGGGGGAGCGAGTTCGAACACTCACGCTCGGTCTCGCTAGCTGCTGGTGTGTACTGTAGCACTCCGCGCTCCCGAGCAAGAAATCAATACAAACCACAAAGCAGGAGTAGGGTTTTACGCATCCGTGCGGCCCGAACCTGGGTAACTGCTCGCGTGCTTCGCCTCGATCCGCTCTTTGCACGACCTCCGCCCCCGCCGAACCGAAAGGGACTCGGCCCGCCGGTCCCATAGGTGTTCGTGGATCAGTACCCCGACATCTTTGGCGCGCCAGGTAGGGGGCGTCGAAGTTGTGTGAACCAGATCCGGCGTTCTCGCGAGCTAGATCTTCATCATCTTCATCAACATGCCGCCGAAGAAGAAGGTTTCGAAGGAGGCTGCTCCGTCCGCGCCTTACCCACCATCGCCGGGACAAACGGCTGATGGGGCGGGCGCCGGCGGAAGAACGGGCGTAGACGAGGGAGCTCACGGTGCTGCCAGGTCCAAGGGCGAGGCTGCGCTGCCCATCGGCGGCGTAGCCGGCTCCCACAACGACCGGGCGCACTCCAAGACCTCGGCGTTCGTACATGCACCGCGCCTGTCTCAGGAGGCGCGGGACCGGCAGCATCATGGTACTCACGGTACCATGCGTTTGCTAGACCAAGATCGGGTTGGTGGATCTCGGAGCGCTCAGGACCACCATGCACGCCAACATGCTGGCACGAGCGAGGCACGGTCGCCTGGACAGGATATTGCTCCTTCTAACGTGGTTAGAAGTCCGAGCATATCCCGCTCCTCGCACCGTTCGCCACCACCGCCCGCCACTGCAGCAGAAGCTTTGGCGCGAGCTCAGCTGCTCCTAGACTACCCTCCAACGGCGGACAAGATCGACGATTGGAAGGCAACCATCCATAGTCTCATCGGCTTCACCAACGGCGACACTCCACGGCAACCGAGCACGTCGCAGCCGCGGCAAGCCAGCCAGGCACGAGCCGGAGACGACAAGACTGGTGGGGGTGCAACTACTGTGCACTCTCCGCCCCGAAGGCCGAGATCGCCGACTCGCCGGATCCACCTCGACAGCGACTCCACCGCGTCGTCAGATCCGCAAGCTCGTCGCGATCAGCGCCAAGTTCTTCAAGAACGACAACAAGAAGATGCTCGTACTCGCATCGAGCGCCGAAGGGAAGCGCGACGTCAATCAGACCAGCGCGCTGGGCCCTCTGTTGACATGCATGCGCCAGGGGAACCAGGCGACTTGCCGTACGCGGTAGGTTGCCCTGCGTTCACTCGTGAGCTGCGGCAAGTCCAGTGGCCCAGCACGAAGAATTTCAAACCAGATGTACCAGAGAAGTACGACGGCAAGACGCATCCGTTGGAGTTCCTCAGCATCTACACCATCGCGGTGCAGGCTGCCGGGGGGCGGGACGACAAGATCCTTGCCAACTACTTCCCGCTGGTGCTCAAGCCCAATGTCAGGTCCTGGCTCATGCACTTGCTGGACAACTCCATATCCTCCTGGGCTGATCTATGCCATCAGTTTGTCAGCGCCTTTACAGGCGGCCACAAACCTCATGGCCAAGAGAGTGACCTTCATCTGCTCGCCCAGAAGGAAGGAGAGCCCCTGCGCAAGTACATTCAGAGGTTCAGCCGTGTACAGTATAACATCCCAGACGTCCACCCCGCCGCGGTCATCAGCGCGTTCCATCAGAACGTGCGTAACCGCAGGATGCGGGAGGAGATGGCGATGTGCAGGATCAGAGACGTCAGTGAGCTGTATGCCCTGGCCGACAAGTGTGCACGTGCTGAGGAAGGGAGGAAACTCCCCGGAGAGAAGACCGGAGCAGAAGGATCTGACAGTGAGGATGCTGCCCCGACAAAGAAAAACCGGTGGCGGAACAGGAAGAAGAAAGGCAAAGAGGTGCTAGTCGTTGAGCAGTCCGGCAACGAAGGTGGCGCCAAGAAGGCCAAAGTTGGTAGCTCCGGCAAGGAGGTTGCCGCGTGCACCAACTGCCAGGCTGTGGCAATCGCCGACAAGCAGGACGGCACCGACAAGCAGTACTGCAAGATTCACCGCACCAAGGGCCATGACCTCCAGAGCTGCAAGAAGGTCGAGCAGCTTGTCCAGCAGCAAAAGGCTGAGTACGAGCGGCGAGACAAGGAGAGGGCCCAAGGAGGTGCTAGAGAATCCGGCAAGAAGCGCGCCGGCCGGGGAGGACGCCGCGGCAAGGCCAAGCAGCGGCAAGGAGACAGACCTCCCCGCGGCCGCGACAACGATGAAGACGACGACGATGACGAAGACATGGATGATGTTGAGACCAGTGAGCAGGAGTTCCAGAAAGCCACAAAGGTCTTGTGCGTTGACGGTGGTGCTTCTCTGCATACTTCGCACCGCCAGCTCAAGCAGTGGGTGCGGGAAGTCAATGCAGCGGAGCCACCTGTCGAGTCACGCAAGCTTCTGAAATGGTCCAGCACGCCTATCATCTTTGACATTGAGGACCACCCTGATCGCACAACTATGGTCGGGTGCTTGCCGATGTTGGTTTCACCAACTATCCGCAACCTCAAGGTCACTAAGATGTTAGTTGACGGAGGGGCCGGCTTGAATCTGATCTCCTCCGTTGTACTCCAGAAACTCCAGATCCCTGACAGCGAGCTCGAAGAGACCGGCACATTCCAAGGAATATACCCGGGAAGGAGCAAGCCGAAGGGGAAAGTCACGTTGCCCGTAACATTTGGCAGCGAGCTGAACTTCAGAACTGAGAGGGTCACTTTTGACGTTGCCGATATTCCATTACCTTACAATGGAATACTTGGCCGTCCAGCACTCGCCAAGTTCATGGCAGCCTCTCACTACGCATATAACATGCTGAAGATGCCAGGCCCGATAAGCGTCATCTCTGTCCCTGGCGATAAGAAAGATGCTCTTATCTGTGCCGACAAGATCTACTGAGAAGCAGCAGCCGTAGCAGAGCGCGAGTCACTTGCCGCTGAAGCTCCCGGGGGGAAGAAGACCAAGTCCGGCAAGAGTTCTGATGCCTACTCCGGCAAGCGCACCTCTTCGGAGTGCTGCGCTGCCATCGAGGACGCACCATCGAGCCCCACCGGCAAGTGTAAGAAGACGATGGCAGCTCCGCCAGAGACAAAAAAGGTGTCCGCCAAGGAGGACAGCACTGGTGGTACCTTCACCATCAATGCCACTCTCGACCCTAAATAGGAAAGCGCGCTCGTTGCTTTCCTGCGGGCGAATGTCGACGTGTTTGCGTGGCAACCGTCTGACATCCCCGGTGTTCCCAGGAAAGTGATTGAGCACCACCTTGCCGTTTGTCCTCATGCGCGGCCCGTCAAGCAGAAGGTTAGGAAACAAGCAGTGGAGCGCCAAGAGTTCATAGCAGAAGAGATCAAGAAGTTGGAAGCAGCAGGCCTTGTCAGAGGAGTGCTCCATCCTACGTGGTTGGCCAATCATGTAGTCGTGCGCAAGGCAAACGGGAAATGGAGACTTTGTATCGATTTTACCGATGTTAACAAAGCTTGTCCCAAAGACCCATTTCCTTTGCCGCGCATTGACCAGATTGTTGACTCCACAGCCGGATGTGATTTGCTTTCATTTCTTGACGCATATTCAGGATATCATCAGATCTTCATGGCAGAAGGGGATGAGGAGAAGACCGCATTTATTACTCCATGTGGCACGTACTGTTTCGTACGAATGCCTTTCGGATTAAAAAATGCTGGTTCAACATTTGCAAGAGTAGTCCATGTCGCCCTTGAGCCGCAAATACACAGAAATGTGGAAGCCTACATGGATGATATAGTGGTCAAGAGCAAGGACAGGGCAACTCTGATTCAAGATTTGGACGAAACCTTTGCAAATCTGCGCAAGATCAGCCTCAAGCTCAACCCAGAGAAGTGTGTGTTTGGAGTTCCTTCCGGCAAGCTTCTCGGGTTCTTCGTGTCTCAGCGGGGAATTGAAGCCAATCCCGACAAGATCAAGGCCATTGAGCAGATTGAAGCACCCAAGCGCGTCAAGGATGTATAAAGACTTGCCGGTTGTGTGGCTGCTCTCAGCAGGTTTATCTCTCGGTCTGCTGAGCGCGCCCTGCCGTTTTTCAAATTATTGAAAAAGGCAGGCCCAATGAGATGGACTCCGGAAGCGGAGGCTGCGCTGCAAGACTTGAAGAGATACCTGTCCTCCCCTCCAATACTTGTCGCACCTAAGCCACAAGAGAAGTTGCTGCTGTATATAGAGGCAACCAATCAAGTGGTTAGTGCTGCGTTAGTAGCAGAGAGGGAGGCAGATGACGAGCCTGCAACCACGGCAAGCACATCCAGCGACAAGCAGGGGGCTTCCCCGACAAGCTCTGGTCCCAACAAAGATGGATCTGCGCAGATGCGAGAGAAGATACAGAAGAAGGTGGTGCAGCGCCCAGTTTACTTTGTCAGTTCCCTTTTGCAGGGGGCTAGGTCAAGGTACTCTGGCGTGCAGAAATTGCTTTTCGGCCTCCTCATGGCCTCGAGAAAGCTGCGCCATTACTTCCAAGCACATGAGATCACAGTTGTCACTCGCTTTCCGCTGAAGAGGATATTACAGAATCCAGAAGCGACAGGCAGGATTGTTGAGTGGGCACTGGAACTGTCAAGCTTTGGCCTCAAATTTGAAAGTACTTCAACTATCCAGAGCAGAGCATTGGCAGAATTTATAGCAGAATGGATGCCAACACCAGATGAAGAAATTCCAGAAACAAGCATCCTCGACAAGGAAGTAAGCAAAGAGTGGCTGATGTACTTTGATGGTGCCTTTTCGCTGCAAGGCGCCGGCGCCGGCACGCTGCTTGTCGCACCCACCGGAGAGCACCTCAAGTACGTAGTCCAGATGCACTTTCCCAAGGAGCAAGCAACAAACAATACTGCAGAGTACGAAGGCTTGCTTGCCGGTCTCAGGATCGCAGCAGACCTTGGAATCAAGAAGCTCATTGTCAGGGGTGACTCACAACTTGTCGTCCGCCAAGTAAACAAGAATTATCAGAGTCCGTTGATGGAAGCTTACGTTGACGAAGTAAAAAAGCTAGAAGAGCGCTTTGACGACTTACAAATGGAGCATGTTCCAAGAGCTCAGAACGCCATTGCCGATGGCCTGTCAAAGTGCGCCGCACTTAAGCTACCTGTGGAACCAGGGATCTTTGTGCTCAAGCTGACTCAGCCGTCCGTAACGCCATCAACTGAACAGAGCAAAAAGAGGAAGTTGATTTCTGGTGACTATTTACCGGCAGAGCTTCCCGAAGCCGCCACCAAGAAGGTCCCTAAGATCAACGCCAAGAGCGCTGAGGAGCAGGCTGCTCCGGCAAGCCCTAGGGTTTGTTCCGTTGAAGTAGAAGCTCCCGACAAGTTTTGCTCCGGCAAGCTTGCCGGGGAACGTCAAGCTCCGGCAGACCCGCAGGTTCTTGCCGTAGAAGCGTATGTTCCCGCAGCGGCAGATTTGCCTTTAGTCCTTGTTGTCGAGCCACAAGCTCCAACATGGGCGCAACAGATTGTCCGTTTCCTTCAGACAGGAGAACTTCCCAAAGAACAAGAAGAAGCGGAGAGAGTAGCCCGGCAGTCAAGTATGTACCAGTTTGTCGACAAGACACTGTACAGAAGAAGACTGAACGGTGTGAAATTGAAGTGTATTCACCGGGAAGATGGACAAAAGCTGTTGGCAGAGATACATGGAGGCATATGTGGTCACCACATTGGCGCAAGAGCACTTGTCGGCAAAGCATTCCGGCAAGGTTTCTTCTGGCCAACAGCCCTCCAGGATGCGACTGCACAAGTAACCAAGTGTGAAGCGTGCCAGTTCCATTCCAAGCAGATACACCAACTAGCTCAAGCTCTCCAGATGATCCCTTTATCCTGGCCATTTTCGGTCTGGGGGCTCGACATCCTCGGCCCCTTTCCCCGAGCTGTCGGGGGCTTTGAGTACTTGTACGTTGCAATCGACAAGTTCACAAAGTGGCCGGAAGTGGAACCAGTGAGGAAGGTGACCGCACAGTCAGCCATCAAGTTCTTCAGGTCGATTGTTTGCCGCTTCGGGATCCCTAACAGGATAATCACCGACAACGGTACACAATTCACGAGCCGCACCTTCATGCAGTACGTCCAAGATCTTGGCGCCAAGGTCTGCTTCGCTTCTGTTGCTCACCCGAGAAGCAACGGTCAAGCGGAGAGGGCAAATGCTGAAGTACTGCGCGGGCTCAAGGCCAGAACTTTCGACAGGCTGCACAAGTGCGGAAGAAACTCGATCGAGGAGCTGCCGGTGGCTCTTTGGTCGATCAGGACGACACCAAATCGAGCCACTGGCCAGACACCTTTCGCTCTAGTCTATGGAGCAGAGGCAGTTATCCCCACGGAACTCGTATACGGGTCACCTCGAGTGCTCGCTTATGATGAGCTTGAGCAAGAGCAGCTGCGACAAGATGACGCGCTGCTCCTTGAGGAAGACCGTCTTCAGGCTGCTGTGCGAGCTGCTCGCTACCAGCAAGCTTTGCGCCGCTACCATAGCCGCAAAGTTAATGCCAGAAGTCTCGAGGAAGGCGACCTTGTTCTTTGGCGCGTTCAGTCCGCCAAGAATTCCAACAAGTTGACGCCGAAGTGGGAAGGCCCTTACCGGGTGAAACGAGTCACTAGGCCTGGCGCTGTACGCCTTGAGACCGAAGATGGAATTCCGGTGAGCAACTCCTGGAACATTGAGCATCTTCGTAAGTTTTACCCGTAAGGCGCGATTGCCGGAACCTGTTCCGGCAACCAGCTTTTGTACAAGTCTTGCCGCTGTTGCATGTAATCCTTTGTACAAAGCCGGGTGCAGAACCCGTGCATAAATAAAGCTCATGTGCCCCGCGCATTTTGTCGATTTTATGCTTTCTATTTTTTGGCATATATGATCTGACACTTTGTGCAGCACCTACTCCACGTTAAGCAATAACGAGCCGTAAAGCTCCATATCTGTATTGTCTCTTCTTTCTTTTTGAAGGGAAGGTTCTCCTCGCCCACAAGTTTGCCGGGGGGAGAGGAGAAGATGATGGTATGGACCAGGCGTCGTTCAAGAAAGTTTCGCCTTGCCGGGAAGCAAACAACAGAAAAGCTAAGTTGCCAAAGTTTGAGCAATCAAATTTTTTAATTTTTAAGTTATCTCCCTTGAACGACCGCACTTTGTATGGAAAATCTGTGCGCGGAGGAACCTACTCGTAGCTGGTTGCGCCCTTACTTTGTTTCGAGTCCGCTCAACAACTTAAGTGAGCTGCGACTAGTTGCGACAAGGTTTCTTGCCGGTAGCGGCACCGCCAGCAGGCTGCTGACGTTCCGCACTCAGCGCTCGCGGCTCAGGTGCCTGCACCGGCAAGTTCCCTAAAAGCGTAGGGTAAAAAAACATACAAAGGGAGGAATCGAGTAAAGGGAATAACGTTGCGATCATTGCCCAGAATAGAGTTATATTACAAAAATGGCTTGTCGCGGCTCTAACAGATTGTTTTCATGACAAGATAAACAGCGACAAGGAAAGATGAAATGGGCGGCCTAATCTACGCGATCGCCTTCAACCCTCTTGATCCCGCTCACCTTGTCCACAATGGGTGCGACAAGGGCTTTGAGCTCCTCCAGATCAGCCTCTGGCGGCAAGGTCCTGAGGATGTTGGTGAGGCGGAGGCCCGGATTGCGGAAGGCCACCTTCATCAATACTTTCTGGAGGGCCCCCACGCAGATCTTGCGCGACTCGTCAGCCAGTTGCTTGGGGATCCTCTCCCGGAGTCACTGAAGGGCCGTCGCTACGCCCTTGAAGAACAGAACGAGCTTGGCGCTGGGTTGGAGGTTGTCGTCGAAGGGATACCCGAGATCCTCCATCCCCAGTTGCGCCAGCTCCTTGTCGATGTCCGTGGCGGCGTTCACAAGACTCTCCGTCCAGTGCGTCACGGTCTCCCTGAAGGCGTTCTGGGTGGCGGCAGCACTCTCCAGCAGCGCCTTGTCGGCCTTGATTTCCTCCTTCAAGGCCGCCTCCCGCTTCTTGGCGCTGTCCAGAGTCTTGGTCAAAGTGGTTAGCTTCAACTCAAGATCCACGTTGGAGACCTTGGCGGCGCTGAGCTCCTTGCCCTTCTCGGAGAGATCGGCCTCCAGCCGCGCCACCTTCGTCTTTAACTCCTCCTTGGCAGCCTCGGCGGCGGCGGCAGCGTCCTCCGCTTGCTTGAGGGCTCCGCCAAGTTTCTCCTCGCGCGAGGCAAGCTCCTCCTCGTGGGCGTCAAGATTGACCTTCCGCTGCGCCAGCTCACCCTCCTCCGCGGCTAGCTTCACAGCGGCAAGTCGCTGGCGCTCTTCGGCTTCGGCCTTCTCGAGGAGAAAGGCCTTCTGCGCTTCAACGAGCTGCTCCCGCTCCTCCGCCAGGGATCGGAGGGCTTCTCGGTGGAAACCCCCGAGCTCTTCCGCGCGCTTTTCAATGTCTGCTCCCGCCTTCGCGACAAGCGCCTCGCGGGACTCCAGCTTGGCTTGTCACGCGCGGTAGAGCGACATCAACTTCTGCAGCAGCCGCTCTTCTTCGGGCTAGTTGCTGCTGCTGCTTGGCGCGTCGACCAGCGTCAGCCCCGCGGAGGCAAGCACTTCTCCGTCGAAGATCTCCCCCTCGACCGGCGCTCTGGAGCTTGATGCCCAGGGAAGATTGATGAAGACGTCGTCGCCGGCCTTCAAATAGACGCCCGGCTGGGGCTCCTCGGAGCTTGGCGCTGCGGTTTCGGCAGACGGGTCAGCGGTCGGCGTAGCGCCTGGCGCTCCTGCGGCCTCTGGGCCGTCAGTATGATCGCCAGACCCCTCGCCAGTTGTAGCGGCGGCGGCCTTGGCGGCCTCTGCGCCGGCGGCATCTCCAGCACCAGTTGCCTCGTCGGCGGCGACCTCAGTTTCCATCTGCTCCGCAGCGGATGGATCTGACGGCCGGAAAAGGGGGAAGAGTCAAGCAAAATCCAGCAAAAACTCAAGAAGATCAAAAGAAGAAGAACCCAAGGGAAGTTTTGAAACAAGAGGAGTACCTGCACCAGGTTCTGCAGTTGTGGTCTTCGCCGTCGGGGGGCCGCTGGTGCTGTCCCTTGCCGGAGAGCCCTCCCTTGCCGGAGACTTCTCCCTTACCGGGAAGCCCTCCCTTGCCGGAGACTTCTCCCTTACCGGGAAGCCCTCCCTTGCCGGAGAATTCTCCCTTGTCGGGGGATTCTCCCTTGGCTCCTGGTGGGGCTGCTCGGCTCCTACACAAGTCAACAAGCAGATATCAGCAAAGACAAGTACCCAAGCGCGCCTCGCAGCAGAAAGTAAATTATACACTTACGCTGGGGGCTGCCCTGAAGAAAAGTCGTCGGGTCCGGCAAGGTTGTCTCGGGCGCGCCACCTGCTGTCGCAGTGGGCTCGTCCTCGATGACGATCACCGGGACCTTAGCTCTCTTCACCGCTCTCTGGGCCAGAGTCCTGAAGAGGAACAGGTTCAAGGAAAAGCAAGTGAGAAACAAGACAAACAACAAGAATTGAAAAGCAGCAAGTACAGCAAGAGAAGCTTACTCTTCTTCTTCTTCCTCGTCGGAGCTGAACACGGAGAAGTCGAAGTCCGGCGCGCGCCCGGCGCGAGGAGGCGGAGGAGAAGCTTCCCTCGGCCGCTTGGCGGGAGCAGTGGCGGTGGTCTGAGACGACCCCGCTCCAGCTGTCATCGCGGCATGAGAAGCGGCAGGATCAGAAGCGGTGGTCCGAGAGGACCCCGCTCCCGTTGTCGTCGCAGCCTGAGGCGCTCCCACGGCAACGGTGTTTGCCGCAGTGGAGCGTGTCATACGGCGCGGCGACTGTTGACCCGCTTGCCGCTCCGCTACGTCACCGGCCTTGCGGAGACACCTTCTTGGTGGGGATGGAGGCTCTGCTTGCGGCGAGCTGCCCGAAGACGAAGTGGAAGACGAGTTGATCTCCAGCGAGCCGCTCGTATCCTTGGCGGGCTCTCTCGACTCAACGTTCTGCCCGGCAAGCTCTTTCTCGCCGGCAGGCTCCCTTTGCTCGGCACGGCTTGCCGCCTCTGCTGCATCTGCCTCCTCCATGGTAAATCCAAACTCGCCCGCGGCCGCGGCTGCCGCCGCCTCTTCCAGCCTGGTGGCGATCAGTGCCATCTCCGCGTCGGTGGTGTCGCGGGTGAGGTCGTCCTTCTCGTCGGCGCGGATCGCCACTTCTACCAAGTCATCGAAGAACTGATGCACGACATCGTCTGCACGCTCCTGCCAAGTTGGCACAATTCCATGCGAGTCGCATTCCGGCATCATTGCACGGATGCGGTCGAGCGAGGAATTGTTGCACAACGGAACGACGCCCCCCGGCAACCTGAAAACTTCGGGATGTTGGGGGTCATAATTAAAGAGCTCCTGCAGCATCGCGTTGAGCTCCAGCACTGTGAAGTTGTAGTTGAGGCCCGGCCGCAGCCTCATGATGTCCGCCGCGTTCTTGAACTCCCAAGTGGGCCTCCCCCGTTCCTGCAGGGGGCAATGCGGCGGCGAAGAAAGTCCGCGCCAACAGCGCCTATGGTGAGTCCGGCAAGCCTGAGACGCAGGATCCTGGTGACGGCAATCTTCAGCCTGTCGTCTTCCGGGGCCACGTCACTCCAATCGCTGCCGCAGGCTACTGGGGTTTGGCGCCGGGTGGTGAATGGCTGCGGATTCTCCTCGTCAATCCAGCACCAGTCTGCCCTCCACTCCTCCCACTTGCCGCGGAATTCTCCCTCCAGATAAGTTTCCTTCTTGCCGGCCCTTGAGATCCAGGCGATTCCGCCGGATAATGGCTCCCCTCTCTCCACTCGGGGTATGAAGAAATGGCGGAAGAGGGCTACGTTGGGATGGACTCCGACAAAGTTTTCGCAGAGATGTGCGAAAACTGCCATGGTCAGAACGGCATTGGGGATGAAGTCAAGGAGGTGGAATCCATAGGTATTCATGATGTCGCAGAAGAATTCAGAGAAAGGCGGGCAGAGCCCGCAGTAGAAGAACAGAGCGAAGAAGGGGTATCCATTTGGGGCCTTCTTCCAAGCGGCGGCAGGGAGTACCTTCGTGCGCGGATGCGCTCGCGTCTCCACCGACCAGAAGAGGTAGTAGTTCTCCCTCAGCTCCTTCGCGGCAAGCTTGGGGGGGGGGAAACTGCGCGCTCCTTCCGCAGCGCCGCGAGCCGCTGCGCCTCGGTCGACTTCACGACCTTCCCCTTGTCGGCTTTTGGAGCCATGGCGGAAGTGGTGGAGGAGATTGATGGCGTTGGTGGCGCTGGTGGAAATGGGGGCAGAGCGCTGCTCTCTTTCGGCTTTGGGAAGGCGAGGGAGCGGTGGAGATTTCTGAGATTGGAAGCAGCAACGGGCGAATGTGCGAACTGCCCCCGTTTCCCCTGTTTATAAAGAGGGAGGGGGCGGACGTTCCGCATTTCCGAATAAATTAACCACCCACGATCTCTCCCACGACGCCGCATTCAACGCGTGCCGTTCGGGGAGGGCGCGGTGGATACGGAGTGAGATACGGCGTAACCTACGCCGCGTGTGCCCGTGCCCTGTTTTGGGCCTAGTCCAACAGCGCTCGGCACCGTGTATGGCCCAGGACCGGGGGCTCCTGTCGGTGTACTAGAGTAGGGGTACCCTAGTATCCCGAACTTGTGCACGGGCAGTCGCAGCATCCCGCGGCAAGGCTTGCCGGGTGACCGCCAAAGTCCTCCATGGTTCCTTTGGAGCCATTCAAGAACAAAGTATCCAAGCCAAGACCCCGGCAAGAGGAGCTTGCCGGGAAGGCCAACCAAGGCACCTCAAGACCCCGGCAAGAGGAGCTTGCCGGGAAGGCCACCCAAGGCATTGCAAGGAACTTGCCGCGGCGCACCACGCGCCCCGGCAAGGCCCGGTGAGCGACAAGCTCCCGGACACGACAAGACAACGACCGCGGCAAGGCGCTTGCTACGGCAAGCCACCACTCCATGCCCGCGCTCCAGCACATCCACCAACGTGTTGCTCTGGGACCCTTCCCAGCATACGTGGCGGGAGGCTGTGCAGCCAGCGGTGAGCGGTGGCAAGCGACGCTGACAAGATCGCCATCGTGGCGAACGGTGGCGTCCCGGGCGGTCCCTTTTCGCACTATTTAGGCGACATAGACGGGCATTTAAGGCCCTTGTCCCCTGCCGTCAGGGTTAGGTATGATACACTGTAGCAGGTAGCTGTGCCTACCGCAGCACCTTTCCCTTTCTGCCCTTGTCTATGTTGCCACCGGTCGGTGACCCCTTGAGCATATAAAAGGAGGCCCATGCGCAACATAGGGGGGGAGCGAGTTCGAACACTCACGCTCGGTCTCGCTAGCTGCTGGTGTGTACTGTAGCACTCCACGCTCCCGGGCAAGAAATCAATACAAACCACAAAGCAGGAGTAGGGTTTTACGCATCCGTGCGGCCCGAACCTGGGTAACTGCTCGCGTGCTTCGCCTCGATCCGCTCTTTGCACGACCTCCGCCCCCGCTGAACCGAAAGGGACTCGGCCCGCCGGTCCCATAGGTGTTCGTGGATCAGTACCCCGACAGTCACCTCCATAAACGAGAAACATGTCCTTAGTCCTTTTCAGGTACTTCAGGATATTCTTAACCGCTGTCCAATGTTCCATGCCAGGATTACTTTGGTGCCTTCTTACCAAACTTACGGCAAGGTTAACATCAGGTCTGGTACACAGCATGGCATACATGATATACCCTATGGCCGAGGCATAGGGGATGACACTCATCTTTTCTCTATCTTCTGCCGTGGTCGGGCATTGAGCCGTGCTCAATCTCACACCTTGCAATACAGGAAAGAACCCCTTCTTGGACTGGTCCATATTGAACTTTTTCAATATCTTGTCAAGGTACGTGCTATGTGAAAGACTAATGAGGCATCTCGATCTATCTCTATAGATCTTGATGCCTAATATATAAGCAGCTTCTCCAAGGTCCTTCATTGAAAAACACTTATTCAAGTAGGCCTTTACACTTTCCAAGAGTTCTATATCATTTCCCATCAATAGTATGTCAACCACATATAATATGAAAAATGCCACAGAGCTCCCACTCACTTTCTTGTAAACACAGGCTTCTCCATAAATCTGTGTAAACCCAAACGCTTTGATCATCTCATCAAAGTGAATGTTCCAACTCCGAAATGCTTGCACCAGCCCATAGATTGAGCGCTGGAGCTTGCATACCTTGTCAGCATTCTTAGGATCGACAAAACCTTCCAGCTGCATCATATACAATTCTTCCTTAAGGAAACCATTAAGGAATGTTGTTTTGATGTCCATTTGCCATATCTCATAATCATATAATGCGGAAATTGCTAACATGATTCGGACGGACTTCAGCTTCGCTACGGGTGAGAAGGTCTCATCATAGTCAACCCCTTGAACTTGTCGATAACCCTTAGTGACAAGCCGAGCTTTATAGATGGTCACATTGCCATCCGCGTCTGTCTTCTTCTTAAAGATCCATTTATTTTCTATGGCTCGCCGATCATCGGGCAAGTCAGTCAAAGTCCATACTTCGTTTTCATACATGGATCCTATCTCGGATTTCTTGGCTTCAAGCAATTTGTTGGAATCCGGGCCTGCCATTGCTTCTTCATAGTTCGAAGGTTCACCGTTGTCTAACAACATGATTTCTAGGACAGGGTTGCCGTACCACTCTGGCGCGGAACATGTCCTTGTGGACCTACGAAGTTCAGTAGCAACTTGATCCGAAGTTTCATGATCATCATCATTAACTTTCTCTCTAGTCGGTGCAGGCACCACAGAAACATTTTCTTGAGCTGCGCCACTTTCCGGTTCAAGAGGCAGTACCTCATCAAGTTCTACTTTCCTCCCACTTACTTCTTTCAGGAGAAACTCTTTCTCTAGAAAGGATCCATTCTTGGCAACAAAGATCTTGCCTTCAGATCTGAGGTAGAAGGTATACCCAATAGTTTCCTTAGGGTATCCTATGAAGACGCATTTTTCTGACTTGGGTTTGAGCTTTTCAGGTTGAAGTTTCTTGACATAAGAATCGCATCCCCAAACTTTCAGAAACGACAGCTTAGGTTTCTTCCCAAACCATAATTCATACGGTGTCGTCTCAACGGATTTTGACGGAGCCCTATTTAAAGTGAATGCGGCAGTCTCTAAAGCATAACCCCAAAATTATAGCGGCAGATCGGTAAGAGACATCATAGATTGTACCATATCCAATAGAGTGCGATTACGACGTTCGGACACACCATTACGCTAAGGTGTTCCAGGCGGCATGAGTTGTGAAACAATTCCACATTTCCTTAAGTGTGTGCCAAATTCGTGACTCAAATATTCTCCCCCACGATCTGATCGCGAGAACTTTATTTTCCTATCACGTTGATTCTCTAACTCATTCTGAAATTCCTTGAACTTTTCAAAGGTCTCAGAATTGTGTTTCATTAAGTAGACATATCGATATCTACTCAAGTCATCAGTGAGGGTGAGAACATAACGATAGCCACCGCGAGCCTCAACGCTCATTGGACTGCACACATCAGTATGTATGATTTCCAATAAGTTGGTTGCTCGCTCCATTGTTCCGGAGAACGGAGTCTTGTTCATTTTGCCCATGAGGCATGGTTCGCACGTGTCAAATGATTCACAATCAAGAGACTCCAAAAGTCCATCTGCATGGAGTTTCTTCATGCGTTTGACACCAATGTGACCAAGGCGGCAGTGCCACAAGTATGTGGGACTATCATTATCAACCTTACACTTCTTGGTATTCACACTATGAATATGTGTAACATCACGTTCGAGATTAAACAAGAATAAACCATTGACCAGCGGGGCATGACCATAAAACATATCTCTCATATAAATGGAACAACCATTATTCTCAGATTTAAATGAGTAGCCATCTCGCATTAAATGAGATCCAGATACAATGTTCATGCTCAAAGCTGGCACTAAATAACAATTATTGAGGTTTAAAACTAATCCCGTAGGTAAATGTAGAGGCAGCGTGCCGACGGCGATCACATCGACCTTGGAACCATTCCCGACGCGCATCGTCACCTCGTCCTGCGCCAGTCTCCGCTTATTCTGCACCTCCTGTTTTGAGTTACAAATATGAGCAACCGCACCGGTATCAAATACCCAGAAGCTACAACAAGTGCTGGTTAGGTTCACATCAATAACATGTATATCACATATACCTTTGGTATTGCCGTCCTTCTTATCCGCTAAGTACTTGGGGCAGTTCCGCTTCGAGTGACAGTTTCCCTTACAATAAAAGCACTCAGTCTCAGGCTTGGGTCCATTCTTTGGCTTCTTCCCGGCAGCTTGCTTACCGGGCGCGGCAACTCCCTTGCCGTCCTTCTTGAAGTTCTTTTTACCATTGCCTTTCTTGAACTTAGTGGTTTTATTCACCATCAACACTTGATGTTCCTTTTTGATCTCCACCTCCGCTGATTTCAGCATTGAATATACCTCAGGAATGGTCTTTTCCATCCCCTGCATATTGAAGTTGATCACAAAGCTCTGGTAGCTAGGTGGAAGCGACTGAAGGATTCTGTCAACGACCACGTCGTCCGTGAGATTGACTCCCAGCTGAGACAAGCGGGTGTGCAACCCAGACATCTTGAGTATATGCTCGCTGATAGAACTATTCTCCTCCATCTTACAACTGTAGAACTTGTCGGAGACTTCATATCTCTCGACTCGGGCATGAGCATGGAAAACCATTTTCAGCTCTTGGAACATCTCATATGCTCTGTGCTGCTCAAAACACTTTTGGAGCCCCGGTTCTAAGCTGTAAAGCATGCCGCACTGAACCAGGGAGTAATCATCACTACACGACTGCCAGGCGTTCATAACGTCTTGAGTTGCTGGGAAAACAGGTCCGTCACCTAGCGGTGCTTCAAGGATATATGCTTTCTTGGCAGCTATGAGGATAATCCTCAGGTTACGGAACTAGTCCATGTAGTTGCTACCATCGTCTTTCAGCTTGGTTTTCTCTAGGAACGCGTTGAAGTTGAGGGCAACATTAGCGTGGGCCATTTGATCTACAAGACATATTGCAAAGTGTTAGACTATGTTCATGATAATTAAGTTCATCTAATCAAATTATTTAATGAACTCCCACTCAGATAAACATCCCTCTAGTCATCTAAGTGATACATGAATCGAGTCAACTAGGCCGTGTCTGATCATCACGTGAGACGGACTAGTCATCATCGGTGAACATCTTCATGTTGATCGTATCTTCTATACGACTCATGCTCGACCTTTCAGTCTTCCGTGTTCCGAGGCCATGTCTGTACATGCTAGGCTAATCAAGTCAACCTAAGTGTATTGCGAGTGTAAATCTGGCTTACACCCATTGTATCCGAGCGTTAGAACCTATCACACCCGATCATCACGTGGTGCCTCGGAACAACGGACCTTAGCAACAGTGCACAGTTAGGGGGAACACTTTCTTGAAATTATTGCGAGGGATCATCTTATCTAAGCTACCGTCATTCTAAGCAAATAAGATGTAAAAACATGATAAACATCTCATGCAATCAAATAGTGACATGATATGGCCAATATCATTTTTGCTCCTTTTGATCTCCATCTTCAGGGTGCCATGATCATCATCGTCACCGACATGACACCATGACCTCCATCATCATGATCTCCATCATCGTGTCTTCATGAAGTTGTCTCGCCAACTATTACTTCTACTACTATGGCTAACGGTTAGTGATAAAGTAAAGTAATTACATGACGTTTATGTTGACACGCAGGTCATAAATAAATTAAGACAACTCCTATGGCTCCTGCCGGTTGTCATACTCATCGACATGCAAGTCGTGATTCCTATTATAAGAACATGATCAATCTCATACATCACATATATCATTCATCACATCCTTTTGGCCATATCACATCACACGGCATATGCTGCAAGAACAAGTTAGATGTCCTCTAATTGTTGTTGCAAGTTTTTTACATGGCTGCTATAGGTTTCTAGCAAGAACGTTTCTTACCTACGCCAAAACCACAACGTGATATGCCAATTTCTATTTACCCTTCATAAGGACCCTTTTCATCGAATCCGATCTGACTAAAGTGGGAGAGACAGACACCCGCTAGCCACCTTATGCAACTAGTACATGTCAGTCGGTGGAACCAGTCTCACGTAAGAGTACGTGTAAGGTCGGTCCGGGCCGCTTCATCCCACGATGCCGCCGAATAAAGATAAGACTAGTAACGGCAAGTAAATTGACAAAATCGACGCCCACGACAACTTGTGTTCTACTCCTGCATAGAAACTACGCATAGACCTAGCTCATGATGCCACTATTGGGGATCGTTGCAGAAATTAAAAAAATTCTACGCATCACCAAGATCAATCTATGGAGAGACTAGCAACGAGAGAGAGGGGAGTGTATCTTCATACCCTTGAAGATCACGAAACGGAAGCGTTACAAAAACACGGATGAAGGAGTCGTACACGAAGAGATTCAGATCACGGCCGAATCCGATCTAAGCACCGAACAACGGTGCCTCCGCGTTCAACACACGTGCAGCCCGGTAACGTCTCCCGTGCCTTGATCCAGCAAGGAGAGAGAGAGAGAGGTTGGGGAAGACTCCGTCCAGCAGCAGCACGACGGCGTGGTGGTGGTGGAGGAGCGTGGTGGTGGTGGAGGAGCGTGGCACTCCAGCAGGGCTTCGCCAAGCACTGCGAGAGACGAGGAGGGAGAGGGGTAGGGCTGCTCCAAGAGAGAGGGAGATTCGTGTCGTTGGCAGCCCCAAAAAAACCCACTATATATAGGGGGAGGGGAGGTGTTGCGCCCCCATCTAGGGTTCCCCCCTAGGGGTGGCGGCCAGCCCTAGATGCATCTAGGGGGGCGGCCAGAGGGGGAGAGGGGGGCGCACCCTAGGTGGGCCTTAGGCCCATCTGAGCCTAGGGTTTCCCCTTTCTCCCCTTCCCTGCGCCTTGGGCCTCTTGTGGGAGGTGCACCAGCCCACCTAGGGGCTGGTCCCTTCCCACACTTGGCCCACGCAGGCCTCCGGGGCAGGTGGCCCCTCCCGGTGGACCCCCGAACCCTTCCGGTGGTCCCGGTACGTTACCGATAACGCCCAAAACACTTCCGGTGTCCAAAACGGGACTTCCCATATATAAATATTTACCTCCGGACCATTCCGGAACTCCTCGTGACATCCGGGATCTCATTCGGGACTCCGAACAACATTCGGTAACCACGTACTTCTATTCCCTATACCCCTAGCGTCATCGAACCTTAAGTGTGTAGACCCTACTGGTTCGGGAACCATGCAGACATGACCGAGACATCTCTCCGATCAATAACCAACAGCGGGATCTGGATACCCATGTTGGCTCCCACATGTTCCACGATGATCTCATCGGATGAACCATGATGTCAAGGATTCAATCAATCCCGTATGCGATTCCCTTTGTCTACCGGTATAGCACTTGCCCGAGATTCGATCGTCGGTATACCGATACCTTGTTCAATCTCGTTACGACAAGTCCCTTTACTCGTTCCGTAACACATCATCCTGTGACCAACCCCTTAGTCACATTGAGCTCATTACGATGATGTCTTACCGAGTGGGCCCAGAGATACCTCTCCGTCATACGGAGTAACAAATCCCAGTCTCGATTCATGCCAACTCAACAGACACTTTCGGAGATACCCATAGTGCACCTTTATAGCCACCCAGTTACGTTGTGACGTTTGGCACACCCAAAGCATTCCTACGGTATCCGGGAGTTGCACAATCTCATGGCGTAAGGAAAAGATACTTGACATTAGAAAAGCTTTAGCAGACGAACTACACGATCTTGTGCTATGCTTAGGATTGGGTCTTGTCCATCACATCATTCTCCTAATGATGTGATCCCGTTATCAGTGACATCCGATGCCCATGGTCAGGAAACCGTAATCATCTATTGATCAACGAGCTAGTCAACTAGAGGCTCACTAGGGACATGTTGTGGTCTATGTATTCACACTTGTATTACGATTTCCGGATAACACATTTATAGCATGAACAATAGACAATTATCATGAACAAGGAAATATAATAATAACCATTTTATTATTGCCTCTAGGGCATATTTCCAACAAGGTTTACCCCTAGTTTTCAAAAACACTCATTCACGCCCAAACCACTTTGTTCGTCTTATGCTTTTGCCCTTTGACCGTTTGACCATGAATTCAAAAAATTCTTAACAAATTCATTATAACTCAGAAAAATGCGAATAAGATATTAAAATGTTAAGAAAAACATCACCTATATGTGCATGTGATTTGCACTCATGAAAATAGTGTTGGGAAGTCCCCATCTCATTTTGAGCTCATATGATCTCAACACGAACAGTAAAATCTAAAAAAATTGTAAAACAATTCAAAAAATTCTTTAAAAAATTGTGGCATATATTGGACAATGTTTTTAGTGCTTGCCAAATTTCATCAGGGAATGGCATTCATGTAAGTTGTGGGCAAAAAACAAAATTAGCACTCCAAAATGCTTTTGTTTTCGAGTATCGGTTTTGTTTTTTTTCTCACCACAACTTCCACGAATGTCATTCCCTTATGAAACTTGGCAAGACCTCAAAACATTGGTCAATGCTTGCCACCTAAAATTTTTAGAATAAATTTTACAATTTTTCCAGATTTTACTGTTCAAGCTGAGATCATAGGAGCTCAATCTGAGATGGGACCTCCTAACACATTTTTCATGAATGGAAATGACATGCACATATAGGGGATGTTTTTATGAACATTTTGATATCTTATTCACATTTTTCTGAGTAAGTATGATTTTATTACGATTTTTCTAGACGGTCAAACGGTCAAAGGGCAAAAGCATAAGACGAGCAAAGTGATTTGGGCAGGTACGAGTGTTTTAGGAAACTAGGGGTAAACCTGCCGAGGGGGACAAAACTAAGGGCACAGAATTAATTATCCTTAAATTTTAAATGTGTACTACTTTATTGATAGTTGGCCCACCTTACAACCCCACAAAGAGTCTTGGGGCTCGTGCTACAGCTGGCTACTAGTGAAGAGCCCGCTTCTCTTCTCTCTCCTCTTCTCTCTCCTCTTCTCTCTCTTCCAAAACTAAGCAAAGATATAATTTTATAGTCCTTATAGCCTGCTTATGTCACCTTATTGTACTTTGCTCTAAAGGATGTGACGATTGGTCTTAAGTAGGTTTATTTTTTACTCCATCTGTTACAAAATATATTTCATCATGGAGGGAATAGATTGCATGAGTTGTATGGATATAATAAGGGGCCGTGTGTGAGGTACACAGCTGCAAACGGAGCAAAATAAGGGATGCCCGGTCGATGGCTGCGGATGCGCCCCTCTGAGGGGCCTGATTAGTTGTATCGGCTGTTGATGCTCTAACATGAGGCATCCTCAATAACACTGCGCTCCCTAGTTTTATAGAGCCCATATTCAATTGAGGTCTTCAACTGGAATTTGGTCACCCGATTTTGACCGAGTCAACAATTTGGCAATGCTCTCTCATTCAAGTCTTTTATACTAGTATACATTATGCTTCCGAATTTTTAGGGCCACACAATTAATTGACATCTTCAATTTATAATTGGGTCACTCGATTTTGACATGTCAATAATTTATCAATGAGCTCTCTCATTCAATTCTTTTAATTAACTATGTTCCTTAATTTTGAAACTCTTTAAGTCAATTGGGTTACTCAATTTTGAATTTGGTTTACGATTTTGATTAGGTCAATAATTTTCCAAATCAATCAATAGCAACCGACCTATGAAAATATGTAAATCCCGTGTATCCCTCCCACCATCTAGAAAAAGAATGCCACCATGTGATTCTATAGCACCAATATAGTACATGCAGCCATTGATGCAGAACTTTCCCCACATAAATATAGGTTGGTTTGCGGATAACACATGATCACACCATGAAAGGCCCACCAAATCATTGTATTATAAACAAAAAGAAACACACTCCATTATCTCCGCCACTCGACAATCTAAATATTACATAAGTTCCAAAATATAAGGGGTGTTAGCTTTTCTCAAACTCAAATTTCTATAACTTTGAACAAGTTCAGAGCAAAAAATATCGACATCCACAATATTAAACAAAAATTATGGAAATTCATTGCATGACAAATCTAATTATGCTGATTTGATATTATAAATTTTCATATATTGCCCTACAAATTTGATCAAAATTAAAAGTTTTAACTTTTCAAAAAAGTAATACACCTTGTATTTTGAAACAGAGCAAGATTTTTTTGTAAGAACCCAAGAACACCAAGGGCGCAACAAAGCGCGCCCAACCCTTCTATACTGTACACTATGCTCCCTGGTTTTTAAGACATCACAACCAATTAAGGTCTCCAATTGATATTAGGTCACCCGATTTTGACCGAATCAAGAATTTCTCAAAGCTCTCTAATTCAATTCTGTTATACTATACACTATACTTCCTAATTTTGAAGGCCTTACAATTAATTGAGGTCTTCAATTTAGAATTGGGTCATCGATTTTGACCGGATCAACAAATTTCTTTAGGAGCTCTTCCATTTAGTTACTTTAATTCACTACTCCCTAATTTTGAAGCTCTTTCATTCAACTGAGGTATTCAATTTTGGATTGAGTCAACAATTTTTCAAATCAATCAGCAGTAACCAGCTATAAAAACATATCAACCCCGTGCCCTCCCATCACCTAGAAAAAAGAGGCGCCACCATGTGATACTATAACACCAATATAGTACATGTAGCCACCGATGTACAAATTTCCCCACATAAATATGGGTTGATTAGCGAATAACACATAATCACACCATGAAAGGTCCACCACATTATTTACAAATAAACATAAAACACACTCAATCATCTCCCCACCCGCCAAACTAAATATTCCATTAGTTAAAGAATATAAGGGGTATTAGTTTTTTTGGAAAGTCACATTTCTGCAGCTTTGACCAATTCAGAGTAAAAAATATCCACATCCACAATATTAAACAAAATGTATGGAAAATTATTTAATGATGAATCTAATGACATCAATTTGATATTTGATATATTTCTCTACAAATTTGATCAAACTTAAAGAGGTTTGAGTTTTCAAAAAAGTAATGCACCTTATATTTTGAAATAAAGAGAGTATTTTTTTAGGAATCCCAAGAACATCAACGGCGCAGCAAAGCGCGCCCAACCCTTATAGTATAATTGAAACTCACATGAAAGGGTTTGATAGATTCCCGGTTATTATTGAGTTGGACTCATCAGTTGTAGTTAAGTTGATCCAAGGACGAGACCAAGATAGATCGATTTATGCTTCTTTAGTTAAGAAGATTAGATATCTCTTGTCTCTTCGAGAAAATTGTATTATTCGTGTTAACCAATAGCCGCTTACAAAATAAGGTTAGCAATAGTCTAGCAAATTTTACTAGTGTTGAGGGTAAAACCATGACTTGGATCGGCCCTTGTCCCTCTATTGCGGTCGAGCTAGCCTCTGCTGATCGTAATCTTTTGGTGGTTGACTAATACAGTTTTTTCACTCGCAAATAAGGGGGGATGGGAGGGGGGTGTTGATAGATACGAGCATTCGTCATATCCTAGGGCAGTAGGACAGCCACCTACCTATCCAGTGGCGTAAAACGGAAGGACTTTCTCGGTTCGATTCGCCCCCAACAACGCCACATGCCGAGCGATGGTTTTATGCATGAATTCTTAAGAGACAGGACAATCACAAGCACGGCATTAAAGACAGCGATGAGAACTGCCAGTCTTCCACTGTGAGCTGCCGCGCAGATGATACTAGATCCCAGGCCCCGTCACGTATAGGCAGTGCCCAGCAATTGCCATAGCTTCCTGTTGATGATGTGAAGGGGGGAGGTACCTAGTACTCCACCACACAATTCCGCAGATCCTGACCGGTGCTATGCTAGACTTCTATCGCGGCGCGTAGCTTAGCTTCACTGTTTTGCGCCGCGCACATGCAGTGATGTGTGATGCACTGATCATCGAATCGACCCACATCCCGTATAGGCAGCGACCAACATCTCGCGAGCCACGCACGACGCACATGCATGGACTGAAGCGTGCAGTGCAAAGACCAACTGACCAACACCATGCACATGCATGTTCCCACTGAGTCGAGTCGTACTAGTCGCTTTGAGCGTTGCGTGTTTTATAGCGACCGCGTTCATATTTGCAGACCTACATACAGCTCCTGCATTGTGGTTATTTTTGCCTGGCCGAATGTTATTATTAGCACCGCAGGAGTGCAGCTCCTCCTGCAAGTGCCGCATGCATGCAACCCTAGCTGCAGTGCAGTGGCTACAGACCTATGCATGCTGATGCAGGGCGGGCCGGCTATAGCTTTAGTCCTTCTCCTACGCATGTGCTGATAGCTGCAGTGGTATCTATCCAAGGTCTACCGACGCACTCGATTGATTTTTGCTCGCTCATTCTGCCCCACGTACGTGGCTGTGCTTCGCGTTGCATTGGCCCTCGTCGTTGGATCTCCGAGCCTTGCTGCCATGGCCGGCCGGCGTTGAGCTCGTGCGAGCTAGCCGTCGACCAGCCGCATGGCCCGCATGCTGCTCACTTCAGAATTCACACATCCATGTGTATTCCACACATGCTTTCACGCATATGCATGAGGGCATGTACAATGATGCTATCTTATAAGTGCCATCTAGGATAAATAATAAGATGAAGAAGAGAGAACTCATAAGTAAGAGAAGACTAGAGATGATCTCTTACCACAATATGCCTCATCATATTTTTAGGAATAGTTGGGTTATTGGTTTTTTTTATGAAAAAATTTCCGATCTATTCATTTTCAATCATGGCAGTACAACGAATACCAGAAATAATAAAAATTACATCTAGATCCGTAGACCAACTAGCGACGACTACAAGCACGGAAGCGAGCCGAAAGCGCGGCGCCGTCATCGCCCCTCCATCACCGGAGTCGGACACAACTTGTTGTACTAGACAGTCAGGAAGTCATCGAGCTGAGGCCCCGTAGGACCAGCCCACCAGATTAGCAACCGCCGCAGATGAAGAATAATGTAGATCAGAAGGATCCTACTCGAAGACACACGAATGTAGACGAACAACGACGAGATCCGAGCAAATCCACCAAAGATTGATCCGCCGGAGACACACCTCCACACGCCCACCGACGGTGTTAGACGCACCGCCGAAACGGTGACTAGGTGGGAAGACATTTATTCCATCTTCAGGGAGCCGCCACCGTCTTGTCTTCCTGAGCAGGACACAAACCCTAGCAAAACTGAAAGAAACAACAAAAAATGGAGCCCTCCCGCCGGCCCTTGCCGAGATCCATCACGACCCCATGGCCCTAGGGCCACCGGAGAGGACCGGATCTGCGGCGGCACCGGCAGGGGTGGCAGAAACCCTAGCTCTTTTTTTTGCGAAATAGAAACCCTAGCTCTTTATGTGGAGGAGGAGGCGGCGGCGGCTAGCAGGGAAGGCTCCCACACAATAGATCTTTAGTAACAAATAGCTAGTTATTGAAAATAAGGCTAAGAGATGACTTATTGTAAACATTTTGTGTGTCATTTTTAAATTATATGCAAGATTTAAAATTAAACTATCTTATCAACTATTATACATACGAGTGCCATGAACTGCAAAGTCCTGCACATTTTTCTTTCCACCCTTAAATTAGGTCGATCGAGGATGACGCCATTCTGATCGTACGGCGCGAGTGGGAGAAGTTTTACGGTGCTTAATTTGGCATTCAAATGTGCTGGTCGAGCTCGTACGGCCGGGCCGTTACCCTCATGGGCAACTAGCTTGTTGAAGGCTAGTGACGTGAACCTGGCTGAATAATCCAAAATGAGACGCATGGGTATGGCAGCATCTACAACCGGACCCTATACCCGTCCAAACGATCGGACAAGCTGCCCAGTCAGTCACCCAACCGGTCTTCTCATAGCCGGCCCAAACGCCTAAACTTACCGACACTCTTCATATCCGGTCGAAATCTACGACGGATATGAGGAGAGACCCGGACGCGTCCGGACACGCTCGCAAGGTCTGATTGACAGATAGGGCCCAAGAAGGGCCGCAGGTCCGATGGGTGCCTCCTCCACTCCGTGTCGCGTGGCGCCGCTCTGGCGTGCCACCTGAGAGAGAAAGCCAGCTATTTAAGCCGGACGGCGGTGACATATAACCCTAGCCCGCCTCATTTCTCCCCCTTTCTCCTACACCACTGGCACTTCCACTTCCGTCTGCCGCTTGCGATGCCGAGGTGTCGTATCACCACCTATGCCATGCTCACTCCGGAGCACCGGGTGCAGCTGCTGGAGCAGATCCAAGCGAGGCGGGCTGTTTCGCCGCCGACCTTCCTCCGGATTCACTGGAGCTTTCGGAAGATGAGGAGGAGGAGTAGCAAGCGGAGGGGGAGAAGGACCCAGAGCCGGAGCCGGAGCCCATGGAGGAGGAGGTGGCGAAGCCGGGGGAGGAAGAGGAGGATGCGAGTTTCGCCATGGCGGACTTGAAGGCGGAGTACGAGGCCGCCCAAGCGATGGAGATGGCGGAGCAGACCGCCATCCTCGAGACCATCCAGGACGAGGCCTACGTCGAGGCCAACCGGCAAGAACAGGCGGTGACAGCGGTATTGTTTGCCGAACTGGACGCAGAGGCGGAGGCGGAGGAGTAGCCGGAGCTTCCACAGACGCAGGAGCTTCCGCACTTGCCCGTCTACCCGGCGCCGGGAACGGAGATCATCGAGATCTCGATGATGAGTAGTTTTACCTATGTACGTAGTATGCAGTTTTTTATTTGCATGTGTATTATGGATTTGAGGTATGAACTTTGAGTTTAATGGTTGTGGAGGACGGTTTTGGTGTGGTGTCCGCTCACTCTTCGTGGATGCGCCGGACGCGTCGGTGGGCATCTCGGAGGCAGCTTTTGAGTATTGCGGTTGTAGATGTTGTGTGACAAGTCAACGACCTTTGTATTCTCCGCCTTCCAAGGAAAATAACACAAACTTTTTAGTTTCCTCTTGAACTTTGATTAATTTCTGCATCAGCTGTAGTAAAAGCACACACTTTTTGCTCGCAAGACGTGCTCCCTCAATATTTTTACTTCACATATATGATTTGTTTGTAGTCAAACATACAAAGTTTGATCAACTTTATAAAAAATATCAATATTCATAATACAAAAATAATATCATCAGATGTGTCATGAATTGGTTTCATATTGCATAACTTTAGTATTATAGTTGTTGAATTTGTTTTCATATAAATATGGTCAAACTTTATAAAGTTTGCTCTAGACAAATCTTATATGAGTAGTAGAAAGGACCGGAGGGAGTACGTGCACATATTTTTCTCAGGAAACACACACATATAATCTTCTCATGAAAAATAAAATATATATTTAATGTGTAGTTATTTATTCTTTAGCGCGTCAAATAAATGGTGTTTTCCTTTCTGCAAAATCTTCACTATGCAACTCTGGTTTTACTTATTTCATTACACGCAAGTCCTAATAAAAAGTTATATCACTAAACAAGTTTTTTTAATAACACGGTTGTTTTACCTAATAAAATTGTATCTTGTTTTAGTGACCAGTATAGCATCCATTTTGGTAATAGTTTTAACATGATCCCGCTTACCTCCTGTCTTCACATAAGAGGTAAGAGTATATAACAGATTTGAGCCGTTGATTTAATTAAGTAGTGGGTTGACTAAATTTTACGTTCTTACCTCCCATGTGAAAAAGAGAAGGTAAGAGGGACCATGTTAAATTTAGCCTTGGTCCAATGAGCACTCAGTACGTAAACTATGGGGAACCAATTAAAAACGAACTATTACATTTTTTTAGCTTCTCAACAACTTGTTAAAGCACCGATTAAAATCAAGCCATTTTCTTTCTCCAACACTTAAAAATAATGATTTTTTTATTTTGCAAAGTCTTCGGTATAATTTTGATTGTTACTTCTTTGAATATATATGCCTGAATTATTAAAATTTTCAACCATGAAATATTTTTAAACATCGGTGACACTGTTTTACCTCGCTAAATAGAATACCACTCCTAGTGTTATGTGCATCAGTAGCTAATAATGGATTGTGCACTTTGTAACATCTATTTGGGTCAAACAATCATTGTATAGGCACCCGCAAAAAAAGCATTGTATAGGCAAAAAGTTCAGTAAAATTGGCATGCCAATTAAATCATGCAATTTGCTTTTAAACTTCCTATTAAATTGTTAAATCACTATGCTTAATTGCTTATACGAATTATGGCCTTTATTCAGCTACAATTTTAAATCTCATATATAATATGTTCAGGATTGCAACCGATCGAATTGGAAGTGTGTGTCCCAACTGTGGGTCACAAAATCTTGAATGATCCTGTTAAATGACAAATCACACTGGTCCCGTTTATATTGGGTGGCATAGGAGTGAACCATGCTTTCAATTCTATGGGATGAGCTAAGTAAAAAAAGAATAAAGCTAAAAATAAGTCAAAGATATAAAGTTCAAATTCCAAATGATGAAATGGAAACTCGGATATGACCATTCTGATTCTTAAAGAATGAGAGGGTGGTTTCCCGAAAGAGTAGGCGCAAAATAAGTATACTTTTATGTTACTTTTTTGAAATTGTTTTTGTCCTTGTGAAAGAGTCATACAAATTGAAACTCCCCAATTAATCATGTATAATCCCAACAACAAAAGGAAGGATAGCAAGAACATGAAAGAGTTGCAAACAACAACGCACCAATCATATTACAAAGATTGATTAATGGAGATACAAAACTCACAAGAGAAAGCCGACTTCTTAAGCAGAGACTCCCAAGCAAAATCCCAGATCGTTATTACACAAAGCCAGTCAATACATGAACTATTACTTCTTGTAATAAAAAAAAACAACGAATTGCATTGCACAGAGGCTGCAAAACCTTAACTTGATCATCACACCCAGTACTCCCAAATAATCCCCTCTCAAGTAATCTTAAATCACAGCATGACTTACCTATAATAAAGACAGTAAAATACTGCTCCTCAGAGCATTATGGATTATTAATTTATACGCACCTTCTTGGAGCAGCTAGAGACCATGCATATGCCCACGACGTAGGTGATTCATCGATCAACCCTGGCTTCCTGAGTGAAGAAAGCTTCTCCCCGCGAGCTCAGCGAGAGCTGGCCTTGCGAATCGTCAAGGTTGTCTACGGGGAACTGATCATCGGAAGCGACGTCTTTCATGGCGAAGCCGCCCTCCGGCGTGTAGAAGACGAACTGAGACACCGGGGCCAAGGACAGCAGCGACGGGAACGGCAAGCCTTGGTGAGGCACCACATGAGGCGAAGAGCGATGGCCGCCCAGCTGCTCCTGGACATTGTTGCCGCCATTGCTCCAAGCCTCATGAGCGGCGTAGTGGTGATGGTACGACCCGGCTTGGGCCGCAGCCAGCGTCGGCATGGAGGCTCCGGCACCGTTGACCAGGCCGAGCGAGTTGCTCAGGCTCATGAACCCCTTGAGATCGCCGCCTCCGTCGTGGGCCTGCGCTGCCTTGTCGCTGTCGACGACCATCATGGACGCCGCGGCTGCCGTGGCGTGCGAGAACGGCGGCACCATGGCCATGGACGTCATGGAGGAGGTCGGCTGCAGGTGATGGTGGTGGTGGTGGGCGGAGAGCAGGAGGTCGTCGTCGTGCGGCGGGAATTGGAGCGGCGGCAGCTTGTCGATCTCGTGCTGGGCGGCGTTGAGGAGCCAGTCGACGACCTTGCTGGGCTGGCTGAGGCCGAGGCGGTCCTGGAGGTCGTAGAGCTGGATAGCCGTGGGCACGGAGAGGCGCACCCGGCGGTCCCGCAGCCCCTTGACGGTCCTCACCTTGCTGTGGCGGTCCTTGCCGCCGAACACGCGCGACACGCGCACGATCCGCGACTCCGTGGACGCCGACCAGTGCCGCGAGGCCGCCGCAGCCGCCTGCAGGGCCTTGTTGCCGGCCGCCGCCGGCTCGAACTTCCGGCGGTCGTTCCCATGGTCGCCGGCGCTTATCATCTCAAGGAGCTCATCGTCGCATGCACCTGCAGTCGATTGATCAAGCATAAGGTAATGATGATATGCATCGATCACAGTGCGTATGTGCTCGCCCTGTCGTAGTAGTAGATCATATCAATCGATTCTTGATTTCAGCATCACTGACTGAGCCACTGAGGAACACCTGCAGCTTTATTCGCCACACATAGTGACAGACAAAGCGCCGCATCGAAACAAGAACGCTGTGGCAAGGATGCTGTAGCCGTCCGTACGTGTAGCGGCATGTATGCATCGTGCTACAGTCTACAACTACTGTCCACTGTACAGGGATTAATGGATGAATGAGCCTACATATGCTGCTATCACAGGCTCACACCTGCACTAATTGATTGAGTTTAGTGAGCTTGCCGGCGGTGTCAATTAAGGAAATATATGTACTTTGAAAACCTGCTGAAGGATTTAGTTGGATTACTACATCCCCCTGGCTTACACTCACTTAGTAACCATCAAATTCTGGTAGACAATTAACAACATACCATGCCGGAAATAGCTAGTGAAAAGTGACAGGAGACGAGAGGGAAAAGGGAAAAAATATGAAAACCATGGGATGAGCATCAGAACCAGATCGAGACCATCCGAGATTTCCATGGGGATCCAGGATTCCAGGTGCAACCCTGGCTGATTAATCCGAGGATCTACAACTCAAGAAGGAGCTCGAAATGCTCACTGAAACCACGGAATCTGTGCAGATCTACACCAAGAAAGCAATTATAAACGCAACTTACAAGCATGAGAAATCGTGGGCCAGCCGGGCAGCCAGCTTCTCCCCGTAGATCGCCACGAATTAATAGGGCGAGGCGGCGAGCTGAGCTGAAGTGACCCTGCAGGCTGGCTGAGCTTTTGAGGAAGAACGCGAGCGAGCCCCGGCCGGCCGATTGCCTCCGTGCACGCCGGAGTTCCGCTGCGGGAGCGGGAGGGAGGGAGCTGCCGGCCGTCGACTGATAATCTGCGTGTAAACCCTAGCTAGCTGGATGGGAAAGGGAGGGAGCTGCTCCTGGTGATGATAGCTCCACTGGGAGGTCGCTCGCTCCTCGCAGTGGTGAGAAGAACTTGTGGTGCTTGTTAGCAGCAACTAAATGATGAGCAGCTTTCGCGCTGGCCCGTCCTTTTTACCATGGATCGTACGACGCCTACGTGCTACTCCATTCGTCAAATATATCCAGCCGGCTGGACAGAGATATTCACTGTGAGTGGCCTCGGCACGAGACGACGCATGGTAAAGCTCGGTGCTCGCCAGCCGGTAGCAGAAGTGATAGTAGTATAGTAGTCAATGCTAGACCGGAGTATAGATAGAGGTAGGACCGTAGGAGTAACCCTATAGATACGTATGAGAAGTCGCGTCACATCAAATTAAGGAACAGACAGAGACTGAGACGGGTTAATACATTGCAAAACATAAAGCGCCACCAGCTTAATCAATTGACAACTACTCCGTACTAGCTAGCAGTGCTAAATATTAATTGCCGTACATGTACACCAAAGCTAGGGTTAACACAACAGTGAATTTAGCTCAATAAGACTGCAAGATGCATCGAATGTGTGGTTTGCTCCAATCTTTCAGTCCTTCAAAACATTATACTTTGGTATATCATTATTATATGGCAATCAGAAGATTGCTTAATGCTTTTGTTGAGCAATTACTGGAAAGGGGTTTTCCAGTTGGAAAAGTAAGTTTTTTCAGTACTTTTACTTTGCATAGGATAGTGTCCGAACTTTGAACCAAGTTATTTTAAACTTAATTTATTTACGGCCGCACATGCAGATACCACTGATTTACAGCATACCCTGGATAAACGATGTTATCGTCACCTTCCTTCAGCGAGTTTATTAAGTAAGAAAATCATTTTCCCCAGGTTATGAGACTGTGTTAGTATATATCATTTCTGATATGCATTGAAAACTTAGAGAGATTTGTTGGCCCATATGCGACGTCTCTATCCCAATATCACCAACATACATACAACCTTTACAAATCCTCCACCACCAGAACCTAGGAGGCTACTCCATATAGCACGGGACCATTCTTCTTTTGATCAGCACCCAATAGCTAGCTGGACCACCATGCCTTTTTATCCTTCGTATAGTACTTCCTCCTATTCTTTTTACTCTGCATATTAGAATTCTCTGAAGTCAAACTTCACAAAGTTTGACCGTATTTATATGAAAAAATATCGATATCCGCCATGCTAAAGTTATATAATATGAAACTTTAAGTCATGACACATCTAGTGGTATTGATTTCAGATTGTGAATGTTGACACTTTTTTCTACAAAGCTGGTCAAACTTTGCGAAGCTTGACTTCAGTCAAATCTTATATGCGAACTAAAAAGGACTCGAGGGAGTAAGATGGAGATAACTAGTACTCCCTCTGTAAACTAATATCAGAGCATTTAGAATATTAAATTAGTGATCTAAACGCTTTTATATTAGTTTACATAGGGAGTAGTAATTTGGAGGTGCTTGAACATTCTTTAAAAATTTGGAGGGAAACAGAGAGAAATGGGAAAGACAATTGTAAGGGCATATTTATCCCTAAGTGTTTTGGTGATTGATGACAACGCATTTGCGGACTAATCGTGTGCCTTGAGTATTCCAGACACTTCATTGCTAGGCACAAGACGATTGGGTGCCCCTCGGAGACTAATGAAGACGGCGTCTTTTCTACGTTTCTTTTTGGTGGATTTGAGTCGTAGAAAAGCCGTACTATTAAGAGGGGGTCCGCGTTGGAAAGGTTTGGGTGGAATCATCACGTACACGTCTCCTTCGTGTCCCCTCCTTTTTCCTTGGAGCTTCCTCTGTTTTCTTGCCTCCCTTGTCTGGCTGCTGTGATTGGTCGCGGTAGTACTGCTCCCAGGAAAACGGTAGTACCGTAGGCATCCGCGGTAGTACCGCGCGGTGGCGCGGTAGTACCGCAGGTGCCCACGGTAGTACCGCTTCCCTGGAGCCGCACTACCGCTGCCCACCAGGCTAGTGCCGCCCCTTTGCGGTAGTAGGGGCGGATGTAATTTTTTACATCCGCACCTACCGCGGTAGTACCGTTTTCGCCGAGCGGTAGTACCGCGCTATGCAGTCAGGCAGTAGTACCGCCCCTCGGCGGTACTACTGTGTCGGCTTTTTGCTACTTCCGTTTCTTTGCGGAAGTAGGCACGGAAGTTCCCTTCAACCTGGCTGGGGGTTTTTGCCTTGCGGTAGTACCGCATGGGGGAGCGCGGTAGTACTGCACGTGCGGAAGTACCGCCCCCAGCTCCTACGCGTCCGTTTTTCTTTACTGTCGCTGGGGTTGCGGCAGTACCGTGGGTCGGTACGGTAGTACCGCACAGCCGTGCGGTAGTACCGCTTGGTTGCAAGCAGTAGTACCGCGCGGCCTTGCGGTAGTACCGCTGGCCAGGCGCGGTAGTACCGCTGGCCGCGGGCTGGTTGGTGGGTAACGGTTGGATCCTTTTCCCACACTATATAAGGGGTCCCCTTCTTCCCCGTTGACTTACCTCTTCCACCCCTAAGCTCCATTATTGCTCTAAGCTCCATTTTCGCCCGATCTCACACCCTAGCCGACCAAACTTGTTGATTTGCTTGGGAGTGGTTGAGAAGGCATCGATCTACACTTCCACCAAGAGATATTTGATTCTCCCCACTAATCCCTTGCGGATCTTATTACTCTTGGGTGTTTGAGCATCCTAGACGGTTGGGGTCACCGCGAAGCCATAGTCCATTGTGGTGAAGCTTCGTGGTGTCATTGGGAGCCTCCAATTGAGTTGTGGAGATTGCCCCAACCTAGTTTGTAAAGGTTCGGTCGCCGCCTCCAAGCGCACCAATAGTGGAATCACGGCATCTCGCATTGTGTGAGGGCGTGAGGAGAATACGGTGGCCCTAGTGGCTTCTTGAGGAGCATTGTGCCTCCACACCGCTCCAACGGAGACGTACTTCCTCTCAAAGGGAAGGAACTTTGGCAACACATCCTCGTCTCCACCGTCTCCACTCTTGGTTATCTCGTGCCTTTACTTGTGCAAGCTTATTTGTTTCATATATCTTGCTTGCTTGTGTTCCTATCCTTGTTGCATCATATAGGTTGCTCACCTAGTTGCATATCTAGACAACCTACTTTGATGCAAAGTTTAAATTGTTAAAGAAAAGCTAAAAATTGTTAGTTGCCTATTCAACCCCCCCCCCTCTAGTCAACCATATCGATCCTTTCAATTGGTATCAGAGTCTCGTCTCTTTATTAAGGACTTTACCGTCCAAAGAGTATGGTTGATACCGTAGACGGTGTGGAGGAACACTCCGGTGTGAATCCGACCTCGTCTACGAGCGATGGGGGAACCTCGGTCTCTCGTGAGGAGTTCAATGTGGCCTTGGAGACATTGAAAACCTCCATGACGACCGAAGTTGAAAGCATGTTTACTAAATTTCTTGAGGGGCTTAAACTATCCACCGCACCGTTGAAAGTGGGTGACCCCACCGACAAGGTGACGGATGCTTTCCCCAACAAGGGGGAAGCTAGTAGTGAAAAGGCTCCTTCTTCTAGTGGTAACAATGGCACCGACATCTTTGCTCATGTGTAACCACCACTTGTTTATGGTGTACCGGTTCCTTCCACTCATTTGAATCATGCCGGTCCACCCCTAAGATTGTGAAAAATGAGGACTTTGATTCTTGGGTTTACCACTTTAAACGTCATTTAAATCATGTGAACACTAACCTTTGGAGAATCATTGAAGAAGGTTTCTATCCGCATGATCCAAGCAACTTCACTTCTCAGGAAGCCGCGGACAATCAATTCAATGAGAATGCTCTCTTCATCATTCAAGATGCAATTCCACCCGAAGACCTACCTCATCTTCGTCCCTTCGCCTTGGCCAAAGATGCATGGCATTGTGTTGTCTCTCTCTACCGAGGAAGCGCAAGCATTCAACGCTCCAACTATGAAGTGGTGCAAGATGAGGCCGATGAGTTTGCAATGAAAGAAGATGAAGAACCTCGTGAGCTTTATCAGAGAGTAACCAAACTCGCGGTCTCACTACGAGATCACGGGAGCAAGGACACGGATGACAATTGGATCAAGCGCAAATTCCTCAAGGCAATGATGCCCTATCACAAGGCCATGTCCTCCGTCATTCGTCAAAGACCGGACTTCCACACTTTGACCTCAAGCAAAGTGTTGGATGAGTTTGTGGCCATGAACATTTTGGACAAGACCGCCGACAATGCGGTGCTTCGTTCTCAAAGGGCAAAGAAGCCTAACCTTGCATTGAAGGCCAAGCTCACCGTTGAAGAAGAAGAAGAGGAAGAAGAGGAGAGCAACCCCAAAGATACGAAGTATGCGTATCATGAACACATGGCACTTGCTTCAAGGCAATTTTGGAGCAAGAAAAACTCGAGGCCAAACTTTAGCAAAAACAACTCAAGTGGCACGAAGAGCAAGCAACATGTAAGGACTTGCTACAATTGTGGCAACATGAGTCATTTTGTTGCGGAGTGCCCGTATGAGAAGAGGGAAGACAATGGTGGCAAGTTCATCCGAAAGGACAAGGCCAAGTCGTTCCCCAACAAGAGCAACTTCACCAAGAAGACTCCTCCCAAGGCATTGGTGGTACAAGAAGAGTACAATGAGGATGATGACGATGATGAAAGTGATGAGTCGGTTGCCATGGCCTCCGTTGCCATTGCGACGACTCCACGGGTGTCTCTCTTCGACTCACCCAATGAGAGCATCACCGCCAAGTGCCTCATGGCTAAAGCCACCAACAAGGTAACATCCAACATCAAAACTACCATCATTAATCATCCTTCTCCGACGGATAGCAATAATGAACTTGAGGAAGCTAATGTGGAGGCTAATGAGTTTGAGGCCTTTATGGGCAAACTCAAGGGAAAATCCAAGAAGCACTTTGTTGCTCTCTTGGAACAACTTGGTGAAGCCAATGACATGATCGAGGCTCACAAAAACACCATCACTAAGATGGAAGGGCATAGTCATGACTATGCCGATGAGATTTCGGATCTTTCCAATGCTCTTGAGAAAGAGTGTGGTCTTCGTTTGGCTCTTGAGGAGTCACACAACGTTGATCATGCTAAGTTAAAGAAAGATTATGATCATGTCCTCATTGTTTCTCATGTGCTAAACTCCGAGAAGGCCGAACTTGAGGTTGATTTTGCTAGACTCAAAGAGGAGTTTGATCTACTTGACAAGGTTCACAAGGTCTTGAAGGGTGCTCATGCTAGCCTCAAAGAGTCTCATGATCAACTTCAAGTAAAGCTAACCAAGGAAAAAGCCACTTTCCCCCGTATGATGTTAATTGATAATGCAAATGCTACTAACCCGTGTTGTGAGCATGTGCATCTCATTGAGGAGAACGCTAAGCTGAAGGGGCAACTTGAGAGAGGTCTTGCGACTTGCATACAAGGCAAGAAGAACCTCAACGATCTCTTGATCAACCAAAAGGGAGTTGTGGCCAAGGAAGGGGTTGGGTACGTGCCCGACTCCAAGAACAAGAAGAAGAATGACAAGACCAAACGACCTCCTCCTCTCATGCAAACCTTTGTGAAGGAGGGAAAGAGTGCATCCGAGGAGAAGAAGAAGAACAATGCAAAGGGTGGCAATGTCAAGAAGGGCAATGCCACCCCTCCCAACAAAGCCAGCGATTTTAATCCTTCTTATGTGTTATGTCGTGTTAGTGATGGGCATGTTTATGCCAAATTTGTTGGTTCTCTTCATGAATACATTGAATGGTCTATTTGGGTTCCAAAGACCCTTGTTACTAACATCAAAGGACCCATTACAAAATGGGTACCTAAAACCAAGCATTGATCTCTTGTAGGTGTTTGCTTCCGGTGGGAGATCATGGTTGCTCGATAGCGGAGCTACAAATCATATGACCGGAAGCAAGAACTTGGTGGTGGACGTGCACAACGTTCCATCTATGCCCACCAATGTCGAGTGGGGTGACGCCTCATCTTCTAAGGTATTGGGACTTGGCAAGGTGGTCATCTCTCATGATCTCACGATCGAGAAGGTCATGCTTGTTGAGTCCCTTGCATACAATTTACTTTTCGTTCGTCAACTTGCAATCATGTGCTTTGCCACTTTCTTTGATGTCGATACCGTGGCCCTCTTGTGGATCAAGACTCTTAAAGTAGCCTTTGTTGGGCATGTCGAGAACGGTCTATATGTGATTAACTTTTCGGAGCGACCCACTAAGACCGCGACGTGCCTAATGGCTAAAGTTGATGTGGGATGGCTTTGGCATCGCCGTTTAGCCCACGTCAATATGAGATCTTTGCAAAGTCTCCTCAAGGGGGACCATGTCCGTGGACTAATGAATGTTAGTTTTGCTAAAGATCGTGCTTGCAGTGCTTGTATCGAAGGAAAGCTACATGAGAAGGCTCACCCTCCCACGACTATCATTTATTCAAAGAGGCCTTTGGAGCTCCTTCACATGGATCTCTTTGGGCCTCCATCCTTCGATAGTCTTGGAGGTAGGAAGTATTGCTTGGTGATTGTGGATGACTACTCAAGGTACACGTGGGTGTATTTCTTTAAGAGGAAGAGCGAGACCCAACAAACCGTCATTGACTTTGCAAATGAAGCACAACGTCAATACAATGCAAAGATCTTGACAATAGGAAGTGACAACGGCACCGAGTTCAAGAACTACACCTTGGATGAGTTTCTTAGTGATGAGGGGATCAAGCATCAATATTCCGCACCTTACACCCCTCAACAAAACGGTGTTGCGAAGAGGAAGAACCGGACGTTGATGGATGCGGCAAGGATCATGATGGCGGAGTTCAAGTCTCCGTACAACTTTTGGGCCGAAGCCATCAACACCGCGTGTCATGCATCCAATCGGCTCTACCTCCGCAAGGGCTTGAACAAGACTCCATATGAGATACTCACCAGTAACAAGCCCAACCTCAAGTACTTCCGGGTGTTCGGGTGTAAGTGTTTCATTCTCAAGAAAGGTGTTCGGTTGTCTAAATTTGAGGCTAGAGCTTATGAGGGCATATTTGTTGGTTATGCTACAAACTCTCATGCTTACCGTGTCCTTAATAAATCCAGGGGACTTATTGAGGAGACGTGTAACGTGGAGTTTGATGAGAATAACGGCTCCCAAGTGGAGCAAAGTGGCACTTGTGATGTAGGTGATGAAATTCCTCCCCAAGCCATAAGAAGAATGGGTGTTGGCTTTATCCTACCCATTGAGGAACCCCTTGTGTCCGAAGGAGAAGGACAAAGCTCCACACTCAAGTGGAGCCATCACCAACCCAAGGCCCACACGCTTCCGAAGAACAACATGAATGCCCTCATCCTCAAGAACATGACCAAGCGCAAGGTCACGCTTAAGACGGTGTTGACACATCAAGTGATGCCCAAGGTCAAGTTCTCTCTTCCGAGCAAGTTCAAGAACAAGAACAAGCTCAAGACGACGCTCAAGATGATCAAGTGACCACTCCTCGTCTCACCCCCGAGGAGGAATTAGAGCGTCGTGCCGCCAAGGTTGCTTCCAAGCTCTCCACCAAGGATCATCTCATGACGAATGTGCTTGGAAGCTTACGAAAGGGGGTAAGCACTCGTAGACAATTAGCAAATTATTGTGAGCATCACGCGTTTGTCTCTTGTGTGGAACCCCACAAGGTCTATGAGGCGCTAGAAGATCCGGATTGGCTCAATGCCATGCATGAAGAACTCAACAACTTCGAGCGCAACAAAGTGTGGAGATTGGTGCCAAGACCGACGGGGAACCACAATGTCATCGGAACCAAGTGGATATTTAAGAACAAGCAAGATGCCCATGGGATTATCATTCGCAACAAGGCTCATTTGGTAGCACAAGGCTACTCCCAAGTCGAGGGTATCGACTATGGTGAAACCTTTGCTCCCGTTGCTCGTCTTGAATCTATTCGCATGTTGATTGCCTATGCTTCTCATCATAACTTTAAGTTACAACAAATGGATGTGAAGAGTGCTTTTCTTAATTGTCCCATTAATAAATTGGTTTATGTCAAGCAACCCCCCGGGTTCGAGGATCCCTAATTTCCCGGTCATGTGTATCAACTCGATAAGCCACTCTATGGCCTTAAACAAGCCCCACGTGCGTGGTATGACCACCTTACCAAGTTGTTACAAGACCGTGGTTTCGAAGTTGGGCTAATCGACCCCACTCTTTTTACTAAGAAGGTCAAAGGGGAGTTGTTTGTGTGCCAATTATATGTTGATGATATTATCTTTGGTTCCCCTAACAAAGCTTTCAATGAGGAATTTGCCACTCTCATGACCTCAAAGTTCGAGATGTCTTCCATGGGAGAGTTGAAGTTCTTTCTAGGGTTCGAAGTGAAGCAAAGAAGAGAAGGAACCTTCATCAATCAAGCCAAATATACTCAAGACATGCTCAAAAGATTCAAGCTAAGTGATGTCAAGCCGGCTTCCACTCCCATGCCCACCAAGTGCCAACTTGACATAGATCCCACTGGTAAAGCGGTGGATCAAAAGGTATATCGCTCCATGATAGGTTCCTTGCTTTACCTTTGTGCATCTAGATTGGATATCATGTTGAGTGTGGGAATTTGTGCACGTTTTCAAGCCGCACGTAAGGGAAGTCACTATGTGGCGGTCAAACGAATCTTTCGATATTTGGCTCATACCCCAAACTTTGGCCTATGGTACCCAAGAGGAGCAAACTTCAAGCTTGTAGGGTATTCGGATTCTGATTGGGCGGGAGATAAAGTGGATAGGAAGTCCACTTCCGGAGGGTGCCAATTTCTTGGTTGCTCTTTGGTAAGTTGGTCTTTCAAAAAGCAAAGTTGTGTGTCTCTCTCGTCCACCGAAGCGGAGTATGTGGCGGCCAGTAATTGTTGTGCACAACTCTTATGGATGAGGCAAACTTTAAAGGATTACAGTGTCATTTGTGACAAAGTGCCTCTTTGGTGTGACAATGAAAGTGCCATCAAGATCTCTCTCAACCCGGTGCAACACTTCAAGACGAAGCATATTGAGATTCGGTATCACTTCATCCGGGATCACATTAGGCGAGGAGAGATCGAGCTCAACTATGTCAACACTCATGATAACCTTGCAGATATCTTCACGAAGCCCTTGGATGAAGCAAGATTTCGCGAGTTAAGGCATGAGCTAAATATCATTGATTCGAGCAATGTTGCTTGAACCCTTGCACACCCCACCATACTCAATTTGTTGTCCTGTTTAGATGTAGGCATAGACATAGGGGGAGTGATGTTCTCTCAATGAACTCTCCCTCCCCCCCCCATTATGCATAAATCGATCAAGTCTTTCACATTAGCCATGTTTGATGGTACTTGTGCTTCAAAGACGAGTTTTGGTCATGGACCCAAGGATAATTCTTCGCGGTGCCATACCAATTGACTCAAACATAGGTGGCTACGGCCACCGCCCTCTATTTGGAGAGGTGGTGTCTCGTGGTTGTTTCGTTTTTCGTGTGCCTTTCTGGCTTTGTGTGTTGCGTGGTCTTGTGGTGTCGTGTTGGCTCGGAGTGTTTGTGCAAAGACCCAGTTTTTCGTGTGCTCGAAACGTGCATCTTCTTGAGGTCACGGTACTACCGTGGCTGGCCGCAGTACTACCGCTTTGGGAGGCACGGTACTACCGCGCCACAGCACGGTACTACCGCTCAGGTGCAGTACTTCGGAAGTACCGCGCCGGGGGGTACTACCGCGTTGGGGCACGGTACTACCGCGCCGTCGAGGGAGTGTGGGGGTTGTGACTCGGGCAGGGGAGTTCCAACTCCCCATACCCATTCATTTGTCTCTCTCCCCACGTCTCTCTCTCTCTCTCGCCCGCTCAAGAACGGTGCCGGAGGCCCTCGCTGGATCTCCGTCTCCAGCCACTCTCCTCGGATTCCGACCGGTGGGATCGTTCCCCACCACTTCCTCTTGCCATGGACCAAGGTTTTTCCCCAAATCCCTCTTTTTCTTGGCTGTTCTCTTGCTTCTAGGTTTTTGGGGAGAAACTTGTTGTTCTTGAGATTTTAGGCCAAATCTATGCAAGAGTAGGATGTAGGAGAGTCGTGATGCGTAGGAATCATACTTGATATGCTGTCTTGTGGTAGCTTTGTCCAACCGTAGTACCGTCGTGGTTTCGCGGGCTTTTCTCAGATTTGAACTTGTTCAGATCTGACGCGGTGCGGTACTACCGTGTCTGATGTGCGGTACTACCGCTCTTGCGGTACTACCGCTCTTGCGGTACTACCGCCCGTCAGGTGCGGTACTACCGTGCTAGCTTGTGCGGTACTACCGCTCAGCAGACGCGGTACTACCACGCTAGCCGAGGCGCTAAGGTCGTACTACCGCTCCTAGACCCGGTACTACCGTGACCTTGCACCGTACTACCGCGTCTAAGAGCAGTACTACTATCTTAGCTTCGCAGCACTTGGCAGTACTACCGTAGGGATCAAATCTCTCTCTATGCATTTATCATGTGTGCTTTCTGCTTGTTTCTCTTGCTTTGTTGTAGTCTTTGCATTAATCCCTCTTGGCTGTTGTGGGTGTTTTGCGTTTTTGTGTCTCAGGTGGTGGCTCTCGCCGTTCCAATCCCAGTCGTGACACTGGCTCCAAGCGTCTGCGCAACCCCAAAGATGAAGCCCCAGAGGGCTCCAATGCTCCCAAGTGCAATGTCAAGACCACTGCCAGCAAGCAAAAAGAACCTGCTAAGGGCATGGACGAGATTTCTGTCTCTGAGTATGTCGAACGCCGGGGGATCAATCCCTATGTGACTCCTCGGGCTGTGCTCAGAGGCACCGAGATGTTCTGGAACAAGCAACAGGTTCTCATCTATCTGGATGTGATCAAGAGCAAGCAGAATACCTTCGTGGATGTCAAGTGGATAGACATGCATCACATGCGGAAGGACAAGTTTTGTGACTATTTTGGAGAGGCTCTGGACTTGGTGGAGCAGTTTGCTATTGAGCCGGTGATCTCTTTTCACCATGACTATGACCCTAAACTCATCTGTCAGTTCTTTGCCTCAGTGTACTTTCATCCCGGGGAGGAGCGGAGGATGACCTGGATGACCAACGGTCGTCAGCTGTCTGCTACATGGAAAGAGTTCATGGATCTGTTGCACATTCCTGATGACGGGCTTCACACCCCCATTAGTGTTCGCCCCCATGCCAACTCTGAGTCTGCCAACAAGAACCTGCTTCAGCCTTTCCTTGTTGAGAAGGTTCTCCCCAATGGCAAGTCAACTTGGGTGTTAAACTCCTTTCTGGATATCATGCATCGCATCTTCCGCAACACTCTGTTCCCACGCATTGGCGACAAGGACAAGGTCCATCCATATCTAGTGGACATGTTGCTCCTGTGTGCAGAGGCACGTTCTTCTCAGACTCAGCCACTTGATGTCTCACACATCATGTGGTGTGAGCTTCGGTTTGCGGTGTTCACTCGCAAGGTACCTATCTATGGACCGTACCTGTTTCGGTTGCTCTCCACCACTTGGGAGAAGATGTACCCTGGTGATGAGTTCCTTGCTCCAGACTGGATTCGCCATGAGTCCATCAGCCTCCGCGTCAAGCCCAACTGGGCCAACACCACTACCCGTGCTGAGGCCTCTTCTGCTAGGAGGGCTGCTGGTGAGGAGGCGGCTGCTGCTGAGAATGTTGCTGAGGACCGTGCTGCTAGGTCCACCACTCCTTCCTCTGAGCCATCATGGGCCAAGAAGCTAAAGGACAAGATGAAGACTCTTCTGCATGCAGGCAAAGGGACAGTACAGGGCTCACGTTGCAGACAAGGAGAGTCGCCGCCATGACAAGAAGGTTATGAGGCTCTTTGGAGAGGATGTGTCTGGCGGGTCTGAGGACGTCATCACACCTGAGGCTGCCTGGATGTCAAAGCAGGGATACAAGTGGACCAGTTCAGAGGATGACTTCGAGGAGACTATCCCCGCCGCTGAGTCTGACGAGGAGCAGTGGGACGACTTCTCTGCCTGAGCCACCTCGTGTGTGTAGGTGTCCTCTCTGCCTTTTTGGCGTCTCGATGCCAAAGGGGGAGAGAGTGTAGGGATTTGCGTTGTGTCGTGCTTGGTGTGTTTATTTGCTTTGTCTTTTGGACCTCGTTTGTGCTTGTTTGCTCTTGTTTGGTTTGTGCTTTCGAGACCTTTCCTCATATGGTGTAAGACATATGCACCTTATCTATCGTAGTTAACTTATGTGTGTGCTATCTTGTCTAGTGATAGATATGCCTTGTCTCTATAATATAGGGGGAGCTTTGATCCTAGTATTCGTGTGCCGTGCAGTCCAAAGCACTCATCTAGGTGGCACACATCTAGGGGGAGCCCATCTATATTCTAGAGAGGAGGGGTTTGCATTTACTTAATTTTATTTTCCTTGTGCAAATCCTGTATTGTCATCAATCCACCAAAAAGGGGGAGATTGTAAGGGCATATTTATCCCTAAGTGTTTTGGTGATTGATGACAACGCATTTGCGGACTAATCGTGTGCCTTGAGTATTCCAGACACTTCATTGCTAGGCACAAGACGATTGGGTGCCCCTCGAAGACTGATGAAGACGGCGTCTTTTCTACATTTCTTTTTGGTGGATTTGAGTCGTAGGAAAGCCGTACTATTAAGAGGGGGTCCGCATTGGAAAGGTTTGGGTGGAATCATCACGTACACGTCTCCTTCGTGTCCCCTCCTTTTTCCTTGGAGCTTCCTTTGTTTTCTTGCCTCCCTTGTCTGGCTGCTGTGATTGGTCGCGGTAGTACTGCTCCTAGGAAAATGGTAGTACCGTAGGCATCCGCGGTAGTACCGCAGGTGCCCACGGTAGTACCGCTCCCCTGGAGCCGCACTACCGCTGCCCACCAGGCTAGTGCCGCCCCTTTGCGGTAGTAGGGGCGGATGTAATTTTTTACATCCGCACCTACTGCGGTAGTACCGTTTTCGCCGAGCGGTAGTACTGCGCTATGCAGTCAGGCAGTAGTACCGCCCCTCGGCGGTACTACTGTGTCGGGTTTTTCCTACTTCTGTTTCTTTGCGGAAATAGGCACGGAAGTTCCCTTCCCCCTGGCTGGGGGTTTTTGCCTTGCGGTAGTACCGCATGGGGGGCGCGGTAGTACCGCACGTGCGGAAGTACCGCCCTCAGCTCCTGCGCGTCTGTTTTTCTTTATTGTCGTTGGGGTTGCGGCAGTACCGTGGGTCGTTACGGTAGTACAGCACAACCGTGCGGTAGTATCGCTTGGTTGCAAGCAGTAGTACCGCACGGCCTTGTGGTAGTACCGCTGGCCAGGGCGGTAGTACCGCTGGCCGCGGGCTGGTTGGTGGGTAACGGTTGGATCCTTTTCCCACACTATATAAGGGGTCCCCTTCTTCCCCGTTGACTTACCTTTTCCACCCCTAGGCTCCATTATTGCTCTAAGCTCCATTTTCGCCCGATCTCACACCCTAGCCGACCAAACTTGTTGATTTGCTCGGGAGTGGTTGAGAAGGCCTCGATCTACACTTCCACCAAGAGATATTTGATTCCTCCCACTAATCCCTTGCGGATCTTGTTACTCTTGGGTGTTTGAGCATCCTAGACGGTTGAGGTCACCACGAAGCCATAGTCCATTGTGGTGAAGCTTCGTGGTGTCGTTGCGAGCCTCCAATTGAGTTGTGGAGATTGCCCCAACCTAGTTTGTAAAGGTTCGGTCGCCGCCTCCAAGGGCACCAATAGTGGAATCACGGCATCTCGCATTGTGTGAGGACGTGAGGAGAATACGGTGGCCCTAGTGGCTTCTTGGGGAGCATTGTGCCTCCACACCGCTCCAACGGAGACGTACTTCCTTTCAAAGGGAAGGAACTTCGGCAACACATCCTCGTCTCCACCGTCTCCACTCTTGGTTATCTCGTGTCTTTACTTGTGCAAGCTTATTTGTTTTATATATCTTGCTTGCTTGTGTTCCTATCCTTGTTGCATCATATAGGTTGCTCACCTAGTTGCATATCTAGACAACCTACTTTGATGCAAAGTTTAAATTGTTAAAGAAAAGTTAAAAATTGTTAGTTGCCTATTCAACCCCCCCCCCTCTAGTCAACCATATCGATCCTTTCAACAATGATCTTACATCCATATACCATCTCCAATGGATAATATATACATCTTCAAAATAGAACCCGCATGAACGAATGATGTTAAACTTGTATTAGTGTTTATTTCTCAACCGACTTAGGAATAGTTACTTCCCGTCCATGTATACATACACGATTCTTAGCCAAGCAAATCAAATGATACTTAGTATTGACTTACAAATAGTTATTTCTCGACCTCCTGGCAAATCGCAAAATACTGCATTTATCATGTTATCCCTAATACCTATCAATGTACTGTCTATGACAACTAATTATATTACTAGGGCCTTCATAGTGCATGCACTGTTTATTTTATTTTTGTATCTAGGAAGAAGAAGCATAATACATCATCAAATCCTTTGTTTGATATAAGATTACATGACACTATGTATCATCTTCATGAGATTGTGCAAATAAGAAAACCAAAGAAAATGATGTCACCTTTTTTGGGTCTAATATCATATGGTTGGGTGGTCGTTCTATTTTTTCTGTCCAAATGATGGAGAAACAATACGTGGCGTTTATGTACATCTAAGTGTTTCCATCATTGCATGGTAATGTCACATGATGGGGTTGGTAGGGCGTCAGAAATATCAACTTGTCCTTTTCTATATCTTGTAGCCTCTCTACTTCGCAATACCTCTAGTTATACACCTAGGTCATTTTCCAATCAACATAGTTCATAAGGTGAAACTTCGACATATCTTGTGAAATGTTTGAACTGATCAACTGGATGCACCCATGGATTATGGGCCAGTAGATGAGAAATAGAGGGACTGCGTGTTATCTCAAGGTCGTCCGTGTGTACATTTTGCATATTGGACCGCACAAAATTGCCCAATTGTGTGAACGGTTCTTCCCAAGCGCATTATCTCTTCCCCTTTTCCTTCTCCTCTCATGTACATGTATGTACCAGATGACGAGCAGACGAAGAAGTCGATGGATTGGATAGTTGCAACCACCATCCGGTGTGGTTCCTCTTTCCCTTTATCTTGCATTCTCTTCCCACCATCCATCTATTTTTCAGAGAGGATCTACGCTAGGTTTGGGGCATATGACGATACCGCCTAGTGATTGGTGCAGTTGACCATGCACTCTTTTGTATTGGCACTGCCATTGGCCATTGTCGATGTTGCGGACTACAGTTTGATGATGATGTAAATTCCTCACAATAGAAGAGTTCTTTGTGTATTCTGATCACGAGTAACATATTTTCTCTCTCTCGGCATTGCCGTTTTAGAGGAGAGGAGGGGCAATGGTGCTTCGACAACGCGGAGAAGATAGTGGGAATGTCACATGGTCCCCCAGAGGAGCAGAGAGATGTGACGGAGAAAAAATAGCTGACCCTAGCTCCTAGCTCAATGGATTGCGTGGTAGAGAGAGAGGGGGGCACATGAGAGGGCAAGGGAAAGAGATGATGGGTTTGGGAAGGACTATGTGCGCAACTGAACACGGCTTTATGAGGGATAATATGTACTCCATCTGTTCCTTTTTAGAAGACGTTTTAGCCAGTCCAGTTTGAACTGTTTGTTGCATGTCTGAAATGCGTTAAACATCTTATAAAAGGGAAGAGGGAGTAGAATGTACAGCCGCTTACCTTGTGATACATCTGGTTCATCCATTCACCATAAATCACTAGGCACGTCTGCCGTCTGGTGCATAAGTTTAGGTAGGCCTTTCACGGTGACACCTTGTAAAATGTATAGTAAAAAGAAACTTTACCTAAAGGTCTCGTGCATGCATGCATGCGCTCATCATCTTGAGTAGTAGTAGTAGTACTGGGCCGTTGATTATTCTCGGCCAGTGTCTAACCCACCATCGGGGCGCGCGGCTGCGGCTGCGGCTGCATCAGCATGCATGACTGCATCGCTGCAACATAATGCCCAGAAGAGAGCCTGCCTGCCTGCCTGACAGCGCGTGTTAGCAGAAGGTAGCGACCGAATCGATGGACATGAGCCAGAACCCGCCCTGACATGCAGCTTATCGACAAGCAGGCCGGCCAAGCATGACGCATCCCCGGACTCACCCCCGCCACCAGGCGCGAGCAGACCACCACATCTTCGTCGCGGACCGATCGCCGTTTCCCCTGTATGTATGTCTCCGGTGACCCACACACACATCATTGCATGGCATCGCATGCATATGGTTAACTTGGCTCAGTACATTGATATGACTGCATGGCGTCATGACAGATTTATTTACGGTTGCGTCTGTCTGTACCACACGCACGTACTCTCGGGCTAGCTAGCGACGCCCGCGAGAAACATGGATCACTGGATGCATCATTCATTCGGATGGACGTGTCGGCGTGGATGCGCCTCCTTGGCCGCGTATGCATGTCGTTGGAAGGCATGGATTGATGGATCATTGGACCGACCCACGGGGAGCAAGCTGCCATGCCTGCGGCGCTGCCGAGTGAGCTCAGCTAGCTCATCGCGTCGCGGATATGCACAAAAATGCATGCAGGGTCTGTGGTTTCCGTGCGCTGGCCGTCTCGACGAGGCCTTTTCTTTCCTCTGATCTGAGGAGCTGCTCATCAGAGGCACGGATGAGAGAGAGAGAGGTGCAGGTGGGTGTGCATGCATCCAAAAGGGAGGGGAGGAGGAGGCGTTGGTGGTGGTCCTTTGAGTGAGGATCGATGGAGAGCATATGCCGGCCGGGCCGGTGGCAAATTAAAGGTGGCCTTCAAGGTGTGCAGTGAATGTCCTTGCGTAGACGCCTGCAATCGATCGGACGATCATGCCTTGAGCCATCTCCAACCCCGACTTTCAAACCGTCCGACTCAACAGTCCGGACCTCGAAAGTCTTCCAACATTGTACTGAATCGGTTTGCCGCGTAGTTTGGACCATGATTTTTTTGCAAACTGAAACCAAACATGAGGGGTTTTGCAAGAGTCTGGACACGAGAAAAGACGGACTCTGACCTCCCTGGCCCACCAAAAAAGAAGGCGGAGCCCGCGCTTTGGTAGCAACCCGCACTGTTTTCACGTCAAAATCCCTCACTCTCTTCTTTCATCCCCCGCCGCTCTTCACCTAATTCTTGTTCTTTTCTCCCACCCTCGCCTTCCTTCCACCGCCGACACATGAAATCAGAGGAGACCTTTCGGAGATGAAAGTGGCGGAGGTGCTGGAGGATCTGAGCATCACGCTCTCACGGAATATTAGCTCGGCTACGCGGCAAACTCGCCACGTCAAAGCGAATGCCGCAAAGGAGGAGAAGCTAAAGAAGCGGATGGCCGCCGGTGGCGTGGTGGTCGTGGCGGACGTCATGGCGGAGGCCATGCTGCCTAGATGGACATGCCCACAGTACCGATGGAGAGCATTACAAGCCTCTATACTTCTACGCTGCCAAGCAGCTAGGAATTACTGCTGGGAAGGTACCTTTCATAGTTGACATAAATGTGGCGCCGCTCTTCTTCAAGTATTCTTCGTTGCAACTCATACAGGCGGGGAGCAGATGGGTGCCCGCACGTTGTTCACTACAATGCCTAGAGCGGGGGAGCCGGCGTACGACGGCCCGGACAGGGAGAAACTCAAAATCATCCACGACGGAGGCGAAAGAGGAGGATTTAGTTTGCTGATCACCGATCTGATCGCTTTGTGTTCTCTTTATCGCTTACACATAGCTTTAGTCTTATTTGACTTTGCTATTTTTCGGCGTGTTTTGTGTGTGTGTGTGTGTTGATGTTGGTTGTGTGCATCTTAATTATGCAGAGGCCGGGGGTGCTCATTCTGTTTGTATTCTCCTGATGCTTCATTTTGAGCCAATAAAATCCACCCTTTGTGGATAAGCAGTAGTCCTACACCCAGACGGGCACGCATCAGTCCTACACCTAGACCAACGTGGGCACACAACAACAACATTGGGCTGCCGGACAGCAGCAGGAGGAGAGGAGGATGAGAAGGGCGAGGACGATGATCCGCATGATACAACCGGCGGTCCGAAGAAGAAGGGTAGAGAAGAAAGCTTCAACATGCGGGAGGATGAGCTATTGTGCGACGCAAGGTTGGCCACTAGCCTCAATCTGATCCATGGCAGATGCAAAAGGGCACAACATTTAGGAACAACATTCACACTTGGTTCCACAAACACAAGCATTTCACCCCTACTCCAACGCGGTCATTCGCAGTTGTGAATCAAAGTCCCTCAACCATCGATGGTACACCATCCAAGAGGCCGTGTCCAAGTATTGCGGACACTTGAAGCATCTCATCGCACAGTGACCTAGCGGTGCACAAATCACTGAGCAAGTAATTTGATCGCTAGCCGGACAGGCTTAGTTTTGTTTCTCGCTAGCCGGACATGCTTAGTTTTGTTGCTCACTAGCCGGATATGCTTAATTTTGTTGCTCACTAGCCGGATATGCGTTGTTGACATTGTTTCACTTTGTAGCCTTCTTGTTCTTGTTTGGTGTACAAGAAATTGAAGATGAAAAACTTCACCGTCATGCATTGTTGGTTGAAGTTGAATGGGCAACCGAATTGGAACCTTTTCATAGCAAAGACTGTCGTCCAAGCCACTGAGGAAGAAACAGATGACCCTACCTACTAAACCCAAGAACAGCCGAAGAAGGTTAGAAGATTTTTATGGGGGTGGAGAGAAGTGGGAGGAGGAGAGGGCGAAGCGAGAAGGTGCGGTGGCCAAGCTGACAGAGAGGTTTGAGGACATCTTGTCAAAGAAGGAGGAGGCATGCGTGAAGCTCTTAGACCTCAAGAAGGAGAAAAAGGTGGAGAGGTTTGCATTGTTGATGGAGGCGATAGACAAGAAGTTGAAGCTCGAAGAGAAGAGGACCATGATCGAAGAGAGGAAGGCCGCACTGGAGGAAAAGAAGTTGAAGATCGCCGCTAATGCGGAGGATGCCAAGATGTTGACCTTGAATCTGGAATCTTTGGATGCCGGCACAAGAATAATCGTGCAATCCGTCCGCTACCAGATGTTGCAGCGGCAGAAAAATGAGTTGAAAGCGGCGGACAATGAGGACGCGGTGGAGGCGGAGGTTGCCTATGCGACAACGACGACACCTTGATCGGGGAGTAGATGGTTGGGATTGCCGGTCCGGCAGGGTAGAAAATTGCATGGACTACCAAACCGATGTTCTTTTAGATTTGGATATGTAAAACTAAGCATACTTGCCTATTTTTGGTTTTCATTGGGCGTGCAATCCGGCGCATTGTGTGAATCAGACTAAATTTGAATTTCTAATTGCCCTTTACTGGCAGACATATATAGAATAGCATTGGATGGCCTCTCCCGCATCCATGACCACGGACTGCCCCCCCCCCCCCCAAATTCCTGGTCCGCGGACGGATGCGGGAGTGAATTTATGAGTCGGCATTGGAGATGCCCTTATGAAGCCGGACGGGTGAGCCAGCTAACTCCTCCAAAAGTTCAAACTGATGAAGAAAGATGGTCAATATATTTCGACACTCCTCCTCGGTCTCAAGACCTCATGACTTCAATACCATATTGAATTCATACATCAACCAGTTACTCCAAAAGTCCGAACTGATAGACATCTTGGGTCGGATACCATGTTGAATTCATGCTCTAGCCAATTGCTTGAAAAGTTCAAAGTGATAAAAGAGCCGGGCAACATATTTCGACACTCCCTCTTATGTCAAGCCTATTTTAATCCCTCGCGGATCTGATACCATATTAAATTCATGCACTAGCCGGTAAATTACTTCAACTCTAAAAGCTCAAACTAATGAAGTACGATGGGCAATATATTTTCAACACCGGATTAATCGGTAGTTCGTTAGAAAGATACATAGTACTGCCGAGTTCATGTACATTACACGTCGGTCGTGCAACTCGTACGCACCCACTTCTCTGTTCCGCTGTGGCGACGCCCGTTGCTACATCCACGTAAACATACGTAATCTTTTAGGTAAACTTCCTTCTTAAACTATATACGCCCCCCTGATTTCAAGTGATGGGTCCCCTTCTCTAATTCTGTCCAACAAAAATATGCCAAGTAGGCTATTACGTTAATTACGTATGATTGATTACGTAGATGTAGCATTGCTCACCAATGCACCATGTGTACTACTACGTCGTTTCCGTTCTCACATGCGCCTTCCGTAGCAAACTCACATCCGTTGCTAGCTGCATGCATGCATAGTGCCCCTACTACAGCACTACAGGGCCACGCAGGTCTCTAGTGGTGGCATGCATGCATACGGTACCGTTCCATCATTGCCACCGCTGCAATGAAACGGATCGACGTGTCACCTGGCCGGGTATGGATTCCCCCCTGCATGTTGCCTCCAGTGGCACTACGAGGAATTTAACTGCTGAGCACGGTAGGTGCGTCCCGTCACGGGCAAGTACTGGTATGTACTCCCTCCGTCTCCAGTGGAGTACTACTAGCACTAGTATAAATGGATCGGTGGTGTTTTACTGCACATCTCGGAGGTTTTACCACGTGCCTTTTGTAGTACGTGGTGAAAGGACGCTCCAGGCCTTCTTCACGCTCGTCTGAATAGTCTCCGACTGACCGACCGACCAGCTGACTGACCAGTGACTGACGTGGTGACGCCTCGGCATTAATTATTGGACGCTGGGGCACCATGACATGGGTATGGATCGATCAATCAAACAGGGCAAATTTGGGTCGTCCATCCGGTCTTCTCTTCCACGCCAGCTCTAGGCTCGTGCCTACGCTTTATCATCGGCTTCGATCGGGCCGGCCATACATGACGAGTAGAAACTCCCTTCGCGGCCGATTTTATGTTTGAAGTAACAGTTTGTAGAAGCAAGGGGCGGGGGCACGCAGCGCCTCTTTCTTTTGCCAATCAATTCCCAACCTTTCGTATCTTTTCGTGAGCCAAAAGTTCAAATTAGTCTCGTTTGCATATGCCTGTTTCTGATGACGAGAGCTTTCAAATAAGATACATTTCAAATACTTTTTGATGAGCTTAAAACTTCATTAAGTTTCTTTTCTGAAATTTGGTATGAGCGACCGACAAATCATAAGTTAACTGCACCCTCCGATCCTCCATCAGATCAACCGCTTGGTTCGCGCTTTCCTCCGGCATGGTCGCAAGACTGTAACGGAGGGCATTGTCTCGTCGGTTGGGGCCCCGTTTGCCGCTCAATTGCTTTCAGTGGCTTGGGCATCCCGAATCTCCAGCACTTTGGCCACGCGCTTCAGGCCAGGTTGCTTTGGTTACACAAGACGGACCTGTCCAGGCCATGGCAGCATCTCCACATTCCCTGCGGGCCCATGCTTCACTCGATTTTTCAAGTGTACACAAGCTGGGAGCTCAACGATGACACATCGTGCCGATTCTGAGATGATCATTGACTCCACGACAACTCTATCACCGAAATTGCTCCCCTGCTTCACGCATGGTCCCGAGCCAGCATCAGCGACGGCCTCCGCAACTGCTCCTGAATCTGTGACATCCATGGAACCCTTGGCCTGGCCTTGGTCCAATACATCCTGCTCTGGACTCAGCTACGCGATTTCAATCTCTCCCGGACGTGCCGGATCGCATCTGTAGGTGTCAAAACCAGCGGATCTCGGGTAGGGGGTCCCGAACTGTGCGTCTAAGGCGGATGGTAACAGGAAACATGGAACACGATGTTTTACCCAGGTTCTGGCCCTTTTGATGGAGGTAAAACCCTACGTCCTACTTGATTTATTCTTGATGATATAAGTATTACAAGAGTTGATCTACCACGAGATCGGAGAGGCTAAACCCTAGAAGCTAGCCTATGGTATGATTGTATGTTGTCCTATGGACTAAAACCCTCCGGTTTATATAGACACTGGAGGGGGCTAGGGTTACACAAGATCGGTTACAACGGAGGAGATATACATATCCATATTGCCTAGCTTGCCTTCCACGCCAAGTAGAGTCCCATCCGGACACGAGACGAAGTCTTCAATCTTGTATCTTCATAGTCCAACAGTCTGGCCAAAGGATATAATCCGGCTGTCCGGATACCCCCTAATTCAGGACTCCCTCAGTAGCCCCTGAACCAAGCTTCAATGACGATGAGTCCGGCGCGCAGTATTGTCTTCGGCATTGCAAGGCGGGTTCCTCCTCCGAATACACCACTGAAGAATTTGAATACGAGGATAGTGTCTGACCCTGCAAAATAAGTTCCACATACCACCGTAGAGAGAATAATATTTGCACAAATCTAATCTGCTGACACGTTTTGGCAACATGACATTATGCCATGGCCCGGTGATTATTCAAACCGTTTCCTTTAACTAGCCCCGCACATAACGCAAGGCAGTTTCTTGACACGTCTTGTCAAAGCAGAGATCGTGTCCCCCTTATTACGGGATTCTCATCAATACGGACGTGGGTAACCCAACCGCGCCATCGATTACGGCGCTTGGGGGATAAGCAAGTTTTACTAGGCTAGTGGGGGCACATAGTTTTGGCCGCCCTTATAAAGGGACAAGGTTTAACCTTTTTCTACCCACGCCTTCTTCCTCCTTGCTCATCCATTCTTGCACACTCGAGCTCCAACGCCCAAGTCCACATCCTTCCCCTCAACCTTCTCCAACTATGTCCGGAGCGAGAGGCAAATGGATGGCTTCCTCCGTTACGGAGGGACACATCAAGAAGCTGCGCGGAGCCGGATACTTAGCCACGAATATCGCGCATCGGCTCCCCGCTGCGGGGCAGATCGTTCCTACCCCTGAACCTCACGAGAGGGTAGTTTTCCTCCACCACTTCCTCCGCGGACTGGGGTTTCCCCTCCATCCATTCGTCCGCGGTCTCATGTTCTACTACGGGCTAGACTTCCATGATCTGGCCCCGAACTTTATCCTCAACATTTCGGCGTTCATCGTCGTGTGTGAGGCTTTCCTCCGCATCCGGCCCCACTTCGGCCTATGGTTAAAGACCTTCAATATCAAGCCGAAGGTGGTGGGAGGCCAACAAGCAGAATGCGGCAGAGCCATGGTGGGCAAGATGCCCAATGTTATATGGCTTGAAGGCTCCTTCGTGGAGACCATAAAGGGGTGGCAATCGGCGTGGTTCTACATCACCGAGCCGCGCGACACCAACTGGGTAGCTCCCCCCGAGTTTCGATCCGGAATCCCCACGCGGCTCACCTCCTGGAAAGAGAAGGGCCTATCCTGGGGTTCATCGGTGGAGCTAGACGGACTCCAGAAATGTATCCGGAATATGGCAGGCAAGAAGCTCAAGCTTGTCAACATAGTCCAGGTCATGCTCATCCCCCGGATCCTCCCGTGTCAACAACGGGATTTCAACTTGTGGGAGTTCGACCCGGCCCAGCACCAGAGTCTGAGCGAGCTCTTCGACACGACGCACAAGGACGTATGGAGGGTGCTGTTCAAGGGCGCCGAGGTCCCTCCCTCTCTCACCGAGGACCGAGGGCTAAGCGCGAAGCGCCTAGCGCATTCGGTGAGTTCTATACATCTGGTAGGATATTTATTTCCCCTAGCTTAACCATGTGCGGGTCTGAGCTCCATGCCTTTGACAGGACTGGGTGGAGACGTCGGGGTAGATTAACTGTCCGGCCCCTCTGCCCGAAGACACTGCGGATGCTCTCCTGACGGAGATGCTGACTCCGGCTCCTTACAAGGTGTCGGAGAAGACCAAGAAAGCCAAGGGAACCCGAAAGAGTTCCCGACGCCAGGTGTTATCGGACTCATCGTCCGATAACTCCGCGACACACTCCTCCCCCGAAGACGAGGAGGAAGATGAAGATGCTCCCCCTCCAGTCGGGGGAGACAAGAAAAGGAAGGCCGCCCCAACCGGGGGGGGCGAAGGGTCCAAGAAGGGAAGGACTCTCCTTCCGGACTACTCCACCACCGCCGCCGAAGGCGAAGACGAGTGGCTGCTCAGGGCCAAGCCCCTGGCGAAGTCGTAAGTATTCGGATGCCAGAGTAACTCATAGCATACCTTTGTCACACTGCTTCTCCTAACGCCGAATTATGATTATGCAGACCGCCACGAGCCCGTATCGACGTATCGTCGGACGACTCCCTAGGCTCGTCGGATATGGATAGCGATCCACTTCCGATTGTTGGAAATATGCCCTAGAGGCAATAATAAATTAGTTATTATTATATCATATTTCATTGTTCATGATAATCGTTTATTATCCATGCTAGAATTGTATTGATAGGAAACTCAGATACATGTGTGGAAACATAGACAACACCATGTCCCTAGTAAGCCTCTAGTTGACTAGCTCGTTGATCAATAGATGGTTACGGTTTCCTGACCATGGACATTGGATGTCATTGATAACGGGATCACATCATTAGGAGAATGATGTGATGGACATGAGCCAATCCTAAGCCTAGCACAAGATCGTGTAGTTCGTTTGCTAAAGCTTTTCTAATGTCAAGTATCATTTCCTTAGACCATGAGATTGTGCAACTCCCGGATACCGTAGGAGTGCTTTGGGTGTGCCAAACGTCACAACGTAACTGGGTGGCTATAAAGGTGCACTACGGGTATCTCCGAAAGTGTCTGTTGGGTTGGCACAAATCGAGACTGGGATTTGTCACTCAGTGTAAACGGAGAGCTATCTCTGGGCCCACTCGGTAGGACATCATCATAATGTGCACAATGTGATCAAGGAGTTGATCACGGGATGATGTGTTACGGAACGAGTAAAGAGACTTTCCAGTAACGAGATTGAACAAGGTCTCGGGATACCGATGATCGAATCTCGGGCAAGTATCGTACCGATAGACAAAGGGAATTGTATACGGGATTGATTGAATCCTTGACATCGTGGTTCATCCGATAAGATCATCGTGGAACATGTGGGAGCCAACATGGGTATCCAGATCCCGCTGTTGGTTATTGACCGGAGAGTTGTATCGGCCATGTCTAGATGACTCCCAAACCCGTAGGGTCTACACACTTAAGGTTCGATGATGCTGGGGTTTATAGGGAAAGTATGTACGCGGTTACCGAATGTTGTTCGGAGTCCCGGATGAGGTCCCGGATGAGATCCCGGACGTCACGAGGAGTTCCAGAATGGTCCGGAGGTAAAGATTGATATATAGGAAGTATGGTTTTGGCCATCGGAAGTGTTCCGGGCATCACCGGTAGTGTACCGGGACCACCGGGAGGGGCCACCGGCCCCGGAGGCCTACATGGGCCAATAGTGGAAAGGGACCATCCCCTAGGTGGGCTGGGGCGCCTCCCACTAAAGCCCAAGGTGCCTCCAAGAGGGGAGGGGGCAAACCCTAGGGCAGATGGGCCCTAAGGCCCACCCCAGGTGCGCCTCCCCCCTCCCCCTTGTGGCCGCCACCCTAGATGGGATCAGGGGCTGTCGCACCCTTGGGGTGGGAACCCTAGAGGGGGAGCAGCCCCCTCCCCTCCCCCTATATATATTTGAGGTATGGGGGCTGCCCAACACACGATTCGATCTCTCTCTTGGCGCAGCCCTACCCCTCTCCCTCCTCGTCTCTCGTAGTGCTTGGCGAAGCCCTGCTGGAGTCCCGCGCTCCTCCACCACCACCACGCCGTCGTGCTGCTGCTGGACGGAGTCTTCCCCAACCTCTCCTTCTCCCCTTGCTGGATCAAGGCATAGGAGACGTCACCGGGCTGCACGTGTGTTGAACGCGGAGGCGCCGTTGGTCGGCGCTTAGATCGGAATCAACCGCGATCTGAATCGCTACGAGTATGAGTCCTTCATCCGCGTTCTTGCAACGCTTCTGCTTAGCGATCTACAAGGGTATGTAGATGCACTCCCCTTCCCCTCGTTGCTAGATTACTCCATAGATTGATCTTGGTGATGCGTAGGAAATTTTAAATTTCTGCTACGATCCCCAACAGTGGCATCATGAGCTAGGTCTATGCGTAGTTTCTATGCACGAGTAGAACACAAAGCAGTTGTGGGCGTCGATATTGTCAATTTACTTGCCGTTACTAGTCTTATCTTGATTCGGCGGCATCGTGGGATGAAGCGACCTGGACCGACCTTACACGTACGCTTACGTGAGACTGGTTCCACCGACTGACATGCACTAGTTGCATAAGGTGGCTAGCGGCTGTCTGTCTCTCCCACTTTAGTCGGATCGGATTCGATGAAAAGGGTCCTTATGAAGGGTAAATAGAAATTGGCATATCACGTTGTCGTTTTGGCGTAGGTAAGAAACGTTCTTGCTAGAAACCTATAGCAGCCACGTAAAAACTTGCAACAACAATTAGAGGACGTCTAACTTGTTTTTACAGCATGTGTCGTGTGATGTGATATGGCCAAAAGGATGTGAAGAATGATATATGTGATGTATGAGATTGATCATGTTCTTGTAATAGGAATCACGACTTGCATGTCGATGAGTATGACAACCGGCAGGAGCCATAGGAGTTGTCTTAATTTATTTATGACCTGCGTGTCAACTTAAACGTCATGTAATTACTTTACTTTATTGCTAAAGCGTTAGCCATAGTAGTAGAAGTAATAGATGACGAGACAACTTCGAGAAGACACGATGATGGAGATCATGATGATGGAGATCATGGTGTCATGCCGGTGACAATGATGATCATGGAGCCCCAAAGATGGAGATCATAAGGAGCAAAATGATATTGGCCATATCATGTCACTATTTGATTGCATGTGATGTTTATCATGTTTTACATCTTATTTTCTTAGAACGACGGTAGCTTAAATAAGATGATCCCTCGCAATAATTTCAAGAAAGTGTTCCCGCTAACTGTGCACCGTTGCGAAGGTTCGTTGTTTCGAAGCACCACGTGATGATCGGGTGTGATAGATTCTAACGTTTGAATACAACGGGTGTAAGCCAGATTTACACACGCAATACACTTAGGTTGACTTGACGAGCCTAGCATGTACAGACATGGCCTCGGAATACGGAAGACCGAAAGGTCGAGCATGAGTCGTATAGAAGATACGATCAACATGAAGATGTTCACCGATGTTGACTAGTCCGTCTCACGTGATGATCGGACACGGCCTAGTTGACTCGGATCATGTTTCACTTAGATGACTAGAGGGATGTCTATCTGAGTGGGAGTTCATTAAATAATTTGATTAGATGAACTTAATTATCATGAACATAGTCTAAATTGTCTTTGCAAATATGTTGTAGATAAATAGCTCATGTTTTTCAATACGTTCCTAGAGAAAGACCAAGTTGAAAGATATTGTAAGCAATGATGCGGACTGGGTCCATAGTCCGAGGAGTGTCCTCACTGCTACACAAAAGGCCTACATCTTTGATGCACCGCTCGATGTGCAAACCCCTAGAACGCCGTCTGTGGATGTTGTGAACACCTGACAGACACATCCTGATGACTACTTGATAGTTTAGTGCACCATACTTTACGGCTTAGAATCGGGATTCCAATGACGTTTTGAACGCCATAAGATATATGAGATGTTCCAAGAGCTGAAATTGGGATTTCAGGCTCATGCCCGTGTTGAGAGGTATGAGACCTCTGACAAGTTCTTTTGCCAACAAGATGGAGGAGAATAGCTCAGCTAGTGAGCATGTGCTCAGAATATCTGGGTGCTACAATCACTTAAATCAAGTGGGAGTTAAACTTCCAGATAAGATAGTGATTGATAGAGTTCTCTAGCCACTATCACTAAGCTACTAGATCTTCGTGATGAACTATGACATGCAAGGGATGGAGTTGATCCCGGAGCTGTTCGCGGTGCTTAAGACCGCAAAAGGTAGAAATCAAGAAGGAGCATCAAGTGTTGATGGTTTAACAAGACCACTGGTTTCAAGAAGGGCAAGGGCTAGAAGGGAAACTTCATGGATGGCAAACCAGTTGCCGCTCCAGTGAAGGAACCCAAGGTTGAACCCAAACCCGAGACTAAGTGCTTCTATTGTAAGGGGAACGGTCACTGGTAGCGGAATTACCCCAAATGCATGGTAGATAAGAAGGCTGGCAACTTCAACAAAGTATATACGTGTTATTAATGTGTACCTCACTAGTACTCCTGGTAGCACCTGGGTATTGGATACCGGTTCAGTTGCTATTATTGGTGACTTGAAGCAAAAGCTATGGACTAAACGGAGACTAGCTAAGGGCGAGGTGACGATGTGTGTTGGAAGTGTTTCCAAAGTTGATAAGATCACCATCGCACGCTCCATCTGCCTTCGGGATTAATATTGAACCTAGATAAATGTTATCAGGTGTCTACGTTAAGCATGAATATGATTAGATCATGTTCATTGCAATACGGTTATTCATTTAAGTTAGAGAATAATGGTTATTCTGTTTACATGAATAATACCTTTCATGGTCATGCACCCTATGTGAATGGTTCATTGAATCTCGGTCGTGGTAATACGCATGTTCACGCCAAAAGATGTAGAGTTAATAATGATAGTACCACTTTCTTGTGGCACTGCCGCTTAGGTCATATTGGCGTAAGATGCATGAAGAAACTCCATGTCGATGGATGTTTGGAGTCACTTGATTTTGAATCGCTTGACACATGCAAGCCATGCCTCATGGGCAGGATGACTAAGACCCCGTTTTCAGGTACAATGAAACGGGCAAGTGACTTGTTGGAAATTATACATGCTGATGCATGTGATCCAATGAGAATTGAAGCGTGCGATGGATATCGCTATTTTCTCATCTTCACTGACGATTTGAGTAGATATAGGTATATTTACTTAATGAAGCACAAGTCTGAAACATTTGAAAAGTTCAAGCGATTTCAGAGTGAAGTTAAGAACCATCATAACAAGAAGATCATATTCCTACGACCTGATCGATGAGAATTTCTGAGTTATGAGTTTGGCAATCACTTAAGACATTGTGGAATTGTTTCGCAGTTGAAGCCACCTGGAACACCACAGTGTAATGGTGTGTCCGGACGTCATAATCGAACCTTATGAGATATGGTGTGATCTATGATGTCTCTTACCGATCTACCGTTTTCATTTTGAGGTTATGCGTTAGAGACAGCTGCATTCACTTTAGATAGGACACCATCTAAGTCCGTTGAGATGATGTCATGTGAACGTTGGTTTGGCAAGAAACCAAAGTTGTCATTTCTTAATGTTTGGGGCTGCGATGCTTAAGGCTTCAGCCGGAGAAGCTCGAATCCAAAGCGGACAAACACATCTTCATAGGATATCCAAAGGTGACAGTTGGGTACACCTTCTATCTCAGCTCCAAGGGCAAATTGTTTGTCGCTAAGAACGGGTCCTTTCTCGAGAAGGAGTTTCTCTCGAAAAAATTGAGTGGGAGGAAGATAGAACTTGATGAGGTTGTCGAACCTTTATTTCAACCAGAGAGTGATGCAACACAGAAAGATGTTTTTTGTGGCGCCTACGTCTGTTGAATAGGAAGTTAATGATAGTGATCATGAAGCTTCGGATCAAGTTTCTATCGAACCTCGTAGGTCGACATGGATATGTACTACTCCTGAGTGGTATGGTAATCCTGTCTTAGATATCATGTTTTTAGACAACAATGAAACTACGAGCTATGGAGAAGCGATGGTGGGCCCGTATTCCGACAAATGGTTAGAAGCCATGAAATCCGAGATAGGATCCATGTATCAGAACAAAGTATGGACTTTGGTGGACTTGCCCGATGATCGGCAAGCCATTGAGATAAATGGATCTTTAAGAAGAAGACGGACATGGGCGGTAATGTTACCGTCTATGAAGCTCGACTTGTGGGAAAGAGTCTTTTCACAAGTTCAAGGAGTGGACTACGATGAGAATTTCTCACCCGTAGCGATGCTTAAGTCTATCGGAATCATGTTAGAATTAGCTATATTTTTCGATTATGAAATATGACAGATGGATGTCAAAACAAGTTTTCTTACCAGTTTTCGTAAGAAAGAGTTGTATGTGATACAATCAAAGTTTTTGTCAATCCTAAGGATGCTAAAAGGTACGCTAGATCTAGCGATCCGTCTATGGACTAGAGCGAGCATCTCAGAGTCGGAATATATGCTTTGATGGAGTAATCAAAGCTTTTAGGTTTATACAATGTTTGCTAGAAACTTGTATTTACAAGAAAGTGAGTGGGAGCACTACAACATTTCTGATAAGTATATTGTTGGGGAACGTAGTAATTTCAAAAAATTCCCTACGCACACGCAAGATCATGGTGATGCATAGCAACGAGAGGGGGAGAGTGTGATCTACGTACCCTTGTAGATCGACAACGGAAGCGTTTGGTTGATGTAGTCGTACGTCTCCACGGCCCGACCGATCAAGCACCGAAACTACGGCACCTCCGAGTTCTAGCACACGTTCAGCTCGATGATGATCCCCGGACTCTGATCCAGCAAAGTGTCGGGGAAGAGTTCCGTCAGCACGACGGCGTGGTGACGGTCTTGATGTACTACCGTCGCAGGGCTTCGCCTAAGCACCGCTACAATATTATCAAGGACTATGGTGGAAGGGGGCACCGCACACGGCTAAGAATATGATCACGTGGATCAACTTGTGTGTCAAGGGGTGCCCCTGCCCCCGTATATAAAGGATCAAGGGGAGGAGGCCGGCCGGTGTAACACCCCGGATGTAACTTTCCCTATTTGTACTCCAACTCTTGCCGTTTCCGGCGTTAAGTTATATTTATTTCTCGGGTTCGGGTCTTTGTCTTCGTGTGTTTTTTTCTTTGTCATGCATCTCATATCATGTCATCATGTGCATTGCATTTGCATACGTGTTCGTCTCATGCATTCGAGCATTTTCCCCGTTGTCCGTTTTGCATTCCGGCGCTTCATTCCCCTCCGGTGGTCAATTCTAGCGTTCTTTTGTGTGTGGGGATTAAACATTTCCGGATTGGACCGAGACTTGTCATGCGGCCTTGGTTTACTACCGGTAGACCGCCTGTCAAGTTTCGTATCAATTGGACTTCGTTTGATACTCCAACGGTTAACCGAGGGACCGAAAAGGCCTCGTGTGTGTTGCAGCCCAACACCCCTCAAATTAGGCCCAAAAACCCACCAAATTTTGCTCCATCATCTAGAGCGTTCGATCACGATCGCGTGGCCGAAAACCGCACCTCATTTGGACTCTCCTAGCTCCACTTATGCCTATAAATAGCCCCCCCCCCGTTTTTCGGATCTCGGATCTCTCCCCGTCCTCCCCTTAAAAAAACTCCAGATCCGCCGCCGACGGACATGTCCGGAGCGGACCGGACAACGTCCGCCGCGCCCCTCGCCCACTCGCCACTCGCCACGTGGACCGGACCACTTCGCCGCTCCCGCCGGCCCGCAGGCCCACGCGGGGCCCCCCGAGCCCATCCGGCCACCGCGCCTCTCCACCGCCTCGCGCCCCGTCTTCCCCGACCCCGGTGGCCGCGCCACCGCAAGCCGCCATCGCCGGCCGCCGTCCACCTCGCCGGGGGCCGCCACGCCGCCGCGGCCGCGCCTCTCCACCGTGGCGCCGCCCCACCGCCGACGCGCCCCGGCCTCGTCTTCCCCACCGGCCGGCCAAGTCCCTCTCCTCCACCTCCTCCCTCGACGCCGGCGAGCTCAAAGTCCGGCCGTGAACAGTAACTCCGGCGGCCTCGATCCGCGTGCCCGATCTGGATCTGGATCTGGAAAAACTTGACGGTTGACTTTTTGCTCCCGAACCCTAATTTTTGTGCTAACTTTGACCGGTGATATCTCCGCATCCGTAGCTCCGATTTGGACATATAGTATATCAAAATGTTCGTCTCGAAGAGTACATCATTTCATTACATTGCATCATTTGCATTTGAGTTCATATTGATGCCCGAAATGCTGCTAGAAGGAGGCTTCATGAGTTAAATGTCAGATCTGTTAGTTCATCCTAGACTTTTGTCATTTTTGCCATGATTGTTGTGTGTATGTTATGCCTGTGAGTCCTTCATGTGTTTTGGTAAGCATTTTGTCTTCTTTCCAGAGGTACAACCCATGCAATTTTAGGATGTGTGTGGTGACTTGTGCAAGCTTGCGAAGAGAGGCACCCGGGAAATCTGTTTTCAGGGACTTAGTGATTTTCACTAAGTCTGGGATTTTTAGTTCATGATGCCATATGTTCATCTTGTTTCCTAGTGATCCATGCCTCTTTTGAGGATGATCAATAAAGGACTTTTGTTAATCATGTTATGCTCTATCCATCCATGTCTTTATTTGCAATTATGGAGCATCCTAGCTTGAGTCAATCGAGCTCTACTTTTGCTTCGTTGTGAATCTGGGCAGATCGTCAACTCGTTTGCGATTTTGCTGATGCTATTGTAGTTGATCCGTGCATGCCATGCCATTGATCTTGCCATGTCCAGCTAGTATTTTGTGCCTCCTTAATGTATGTATGCTTGCCTTGCCATGAATTGCACCGTAGTGAGTGCATCGAGCTCGTTTACATGCCTTCGTGAGTTATATTTCAGCATGTCTCAGTTTCCACTAAGTCTGAAAACTGATTGTATTTTAGCTATGTTCGTGTGCCCGTTAGTATATTTTGTGGTCCCTTTTGGCCTCAGGTCACTTCGGGATTTTTGTTTAGCTTGTTGAGTAGCTCCATGCCATGTTCTTACTTGTCTTAATCAGGTCATGTATCATGTTGTTTTGCTGCTCCGAAGAGGGCTTCGTGATCTGAAATTTCAGACTAGTGTTAATTTCACCAAGTCTGGAATCTGTTTTGCATTTGCGTTTTTGCCATGCTTGTTTGGACCTCATAATGGATGAATTGGCCATGTATCAGTGCTAGTCTTTTGTTAAGCATCTTGTGTGCATCCCTGCCATGTATTTTGTTGTCATGTTTGGTGGCTGTAGCATGTTCATTTCGTTGCATTTAGATGCCTACTTGCTGTAAATCGCAGACCGGTGTCATTCTTAAATCGCTTGCCATTTCCAAACCGTAACTCCGATTCCAATGATCTTTATATCGTTTTCAAGCGATTTCATCCCATCTATCCAGTGGCACACTTTGTTTTCCAAGTTGAGGCCATGTTCATGCATTTCCTGTCATATCTTGCATTTTGCATCCCGCATCGCATCCCGCATAGCATATCATCATTTCATCATATTGCTTGGTCTTGCACGTGGTTGATTGTATCCTTGTTGCTTGTTTGTATTGTTGGGTAGAGCCGGGAGACGAGTTCGCTACCGAGGGGCCCGTTGAGTTTGCTTGTGAGGATCCAGTCAACTCTGACAACAGTGCAGGCAAGATGATCATACCCTCGAAATCACTACTATCTTTGCTATGCTAGTTTGCTCGCTCTTGCTATGCCAATGCTACGATGCCTACCTTTTGCTTGTCAGCCTCCCAATTGCCATGTCAAACCTCTAACCCACCTTGTCCTAGCAAACCGTTGATTGGCTATGTTACCGCTTTGCTCAGCCCCTCTTATAGCGTTGCTAGTTGCAGGTAAAGATTGGAGGTCGTTCCTTGTTGGAACATCATTTATTTACTTGTTGGGGATATCATTATATTGCCATGTTATCTTAATGCATCTATATACTTGGTAAAGGGTGGAAGGCTCAGCCTCTCGCCTAGTGTTTTGTTCCACTCTTGCCGCCCTAGTTTCCGTCATATCGGTGTTATGTTCCCGGATTTTGCGTTCCTTACGCGATTGGGTTATAATGGGAACCCCTTGATATTTCGCCTTGATTAAATCTTGTCCAGCAATGCCCAACCTTGGTTTTACCCTTCGCCACCTAGCCTTTTCTTTCCCTTGGGTTCTGCAGACTCAAGGGTCATCTTATTTACAACCCCGGGCCAGTGCTCCTCTGAGTGTTGGTCCACCTGTCAGCTACCGGTGGCCACCAGGGGCAACTCTGGGCTGGCCTACCCGTACATAAGACAATCTGATGTGCCCTGAGAAAGAGATATGTGCAGCTCCTATCGGGATTTGTCGGCACATTAGGACGGTGTTGCTGGTCTTGTTTTAACCTGTCGAAGTGTCTTGAGTTACCGAGATACCGAGTCTGATCGAAACGTCTTGGGAGGAGGTCTATTCCTTCGTTGACCGTGAGAGCTTGTCATGGGCTAAGTTGGGACCCCCTGCAGGGATTGGACTTCCGAAAGCCGTGCCCGCGGTTATGGGCAGATGGGAATTTGTTAATGTCCGGTTGTAGATAACTTGAACCCTAATTAATTAAAATGAATCAACTGAGTGTGTTACCGTGATGGCCTCTTCTCGGCGGAGTCCGGGAAGTGGACACGGTGTTGGAGTAATGTTTGCGCAGGTTGCCTTCTAGCTTCTCGCTTGCGCTTTGCCTCCTCTTCTCGCTCTCTTTTGCGAATAAGATAGCCACCATATATGGTAGTCGCTTGCTGCAGCTCCAAACATAATTACCTTACCCTTCCTATAAGCTTAAATAGTCTTGATCGCGAGGGTGCGAGATTGCTGAGTCCCCGTGGCTCACAGATACTATAACTCCAGATGCAGGTCCAGGTGATTCCGCTCCAGGTGATGAGTACGAGCTCAAGTGGGAGTTCGACGAGGACTCTCAGCGTTATTATGTTTCCTTTCCCGATGATCAGTAGTGGTGCCTAGTTGGGGTTTGATTCAGGGCCTTGTCGCATGTTGGGGTTTTCTTCTATTTTGGCGCCATAGTCGGGCCATGAGTGTTTGTATGATGGATGTTATTTATGTACTCTGATGTGACGTGGCGAGTGTAAGCCAACTATGTATCTCCCCTTTTATTATATATATTACATGGGATGTTGTGATGATTTCCTAACTTGCGACATTGCTTTCAATGCGGTTATGTCTCTAAGTCGTGCCTCGACACGTGGGAGCTATAGCCGCATCGAGGGCGTTACAAGTTGGTATCAGAGCCTTCCCCGACCTTAGCAGCCCCATTGCTTGATCATTTTTAGCAGCCGAGTTGTGTCTAGAAAAATGTTTTGAGTCATTTAGGAATTATATATCGGAGAGCTTAGGAATTCTTTTTACTTCCCAGTCTCCTCATCGCTCTGGTAAGGCATCCTGATGTAGAGTTTTGACTCTTCTCTTCTCAAATTTCACTAAAAAAAATTTAGGATCACGCGAGTATCTTGGATTTGTTCTGATGGCTTATGATGAGAATACTGTCTTGGTGCCTCCTGTCAGGGGTTTAGTGGAAGTGTCCCGGGGAGTTGAGCTCTGAGGTGTTGTCATCATAATTTTATCGTTGCAATTCTGGAATACTTGAGATATGTTCGCCGACATCGAAAATCTCTTTTATGAAGTTCGTTGGTGAGATAATCTCGACGCCACCCAGTACTGGGGCGGGAGTTCGGGAGTATCGCCATAACTTGTATAACGGATGCTTTTCGAAGGTTGAGGGAGATGGCTTCCGAAGGTTTCTTGGTTATGTGTTGAAGGATGGATACAGCTGGATGTAGGAATTGCTAGTTTGGGTGAGATATTATGCTTCCCCTGTATCCCCAACACCTGATTGCATAACCGGAAAGTTTCGGGAGTTTCATAGGTGGGAATTCTCGTAGCTCTAGTTCTTCTTCCACGAGTATTGGTTTGAGATTGGGATTTCTTACCGATTATTCGCTCTTGATCCGTACCTTGTTGATTTATTTCTCTACCTTAATTCTACGTGGCTTCTCAATTTATGGATATGTGACCACTTCAAGAGAAATGCATTCGTTCATGTTGTTCGGATGTGAAGACTTTATGTTGCAATTTTCATTCCATTGGATTCAGCTTCAATATTTTATCTATCAATGTGCTAATGGTGGTCAACCTCTTCAGGATGGCTCCCGCTAAGAGCACCAGTCAGAACCAGAATCAAGATCCGCCACCGCCTCCACCTCCTCCAGAGGCATGGCAAGCTGTGATGGCCGCAACCAATGCAAACACACAGCTGATCATGCAAATTCTCCAAGAGCGCAATCAAGGCAGTCAAGGGAATCAAGGCAGCAATCAGAGTCGCTTTGCTACACTCAACCAGTTCCTTGCTAACGGGCCAAACACTTTCAGCAATTGTGTTGAGGCAACCGATGCTGACGATTGGCTTGTGGATCTGTGTAAGCATTTCGAGTGCAGTAACGTCAGGCCTAAGGACTTTGTCAAGTTCGCTTCCTTCCAACTCAAAGATCAAGCTGCAGAATGGTTCCAGCAGTATAAGGATTCCAGAGGTGGACGTGTTATCACTGGGGATGATTTCCGTCGAGATTTCCGAGCTCATCATATTCCGCAGAGCGTGGTTGAAAGCAAGCGTGAGAAATTCCGCAATCTGAAGCAAGGCTCTTTGTCTGTCTATGACTACAACAAGTTGTTCCAGAAGCTTGCCCGCTTTGCCAAGCAGGACGTGCCTGATGAGAAGAGCATGATATACCAGTTCAGGGGTGGTCTCAGAGAAGATATTCAGCTCGCTCTTGTTCTCTTTGAGCCCTTGAGATACGATGAGTTCTACAACATGGCACTGAAGCAAGAGGCTGCTCAGTTGAGGTGTGATGCTTCCAGGAAGCGAGTCAGAGATGTTACTCCTTCTTCCTCTACTCAAGTGGCCAAGCAGAAGAAGTTTTGGCTTCCTCCTCCTCCATTCCGTCAGCCGTATCAGCAGAAGAGCAAAGGTGGCAGTGGTTCTTCCCACCCACCCAACCCTGGCTTTCAGAACAAGACTTCGTCTCAACCTCCAAGATCGGGTGCTCCGTATCACCGTCCGCTTTCAGAGGTCACGTGCAACAAGTGCCAACAGAAGGGTCACTATGCCAACAAGTGTTTCAACCAGAGGCGTCTTCCTCCTCCTCCTCCTGTGAGATCGGCAAGTACAGCTGTGGTCAAGCATAACCCCAAGCATGCCAAGGTCAATTTGATGAATGCAGCTCAGGCAGAGGACTCGTCAGATGTGATCATGGGTAACCTTCCTGTTAATGATATTCCTGCAAAAGTTCTTTTTGACACGGGTGCATCGCATTGTTTCATCTCGAGACCGTTTTCATCTAAGCATGGGTTGCCTTTGCAAATTTTGCCTAGTCCTTTAGCAGTTGTCTCTCCCTACGAAACCTTAAGCGTGCGGACCCTACGGGTTCGAGAACAATGTAGACATGACCGAGACACGTCTCCGGTCAATAACCAATAGCGGAACCTGGATGCTCATATTGGCTCCTACATATTCTACGAAGATCTTTATCGGTCAGACCGCATAACAACATACGTTTTTCCCTTTGTCATCGGTATGTTACTTGCCCGAGATTCGATCGTCGGTATCTCAATACCTAGTTCAATCTCGTTACCGGCAAGTCTCTTTACTCGTTCTGTAATACATCATCTCGCAACTAACTCATTCGTTGCAATGCTTGCAAGGCTTATGTGATGTGCATTACCGAGAGCGCCCAAAGATACCTCTCCAACAATCGGAGTGACAAATCCTAATCTCGAAATACGCCAACCCAACATGTACCTTTGGAGACACCTGTAGAGTAGCTTTATAATCACCCATTTACGTTGTGACGTTTGGTAGCACGCAAAGTGTTCCTCCGGCAAACAGGAGTTGCATAATCTCATAGTCATAGGAACATGTATAAGTCATGAAGAAAGCAATAGCAACATACTAAACGATCGGGTGCTAAGCTAATGGAATGGGTCATGTCCATCAGATCATTCACCTAATGATGTGATCCCATTAATCAAATAACAACTCTTTGTTCATGGTTAGGAAACATAACCATCTTTGATTAACGAGCTAGTCAAGTAGAGGCATACTAGTGACACTCTGTTTGTCTATGTATTCACACATGTATTATGTTTCCGGTTAATACAATTCTAGCATGAATAATAAACATTTATCATGATATAAGGAAATAAATAATAACTTTATTATTGCCTCTAGGGCATATTTCCTTCAGTCTCCCACTTGCACTAGAGTCAATTATCTAGATTACACAGTAATGATTCTAACACCCATGGAGCCTTGGTGTTGATCATGTTTTGCTCGTGGAAGAGGCTTAGTCAATGGGTCTGCAACACTCAGATCCGTATGTATCCTGCAAATCTCTATGTCTCCCACCTGGACTAGATCCCGGATGGAATTGAAGCGTCTCTTGATGTGCTTGGTTCTCTTGTGAAATCTGGATTCCTTTGCCAAGGCAATTGCACCAGTATTGTCACAAAAGATTTTCATTGGACCCGATGCACTAGGTATGACACCTAGATCGGATATGAACTCCTTCATCCAGACTCCTTCATTTGCTGCTTCCGAAGCAGCTATGTACTCCGCTTCACATGTAGATCCCGCCACAACGCTTTGTTTAGAACTGCACCAACTGACAGCTCCACCGTTTAATGTAAACACGTATCCGGTTTGCGATTTAGAATCGTCCGGATCAGTGTCAAAGCTTGCATCAACGTAACCTTTTACGATGAGCTCTTTGTCACCTCCATAAATGAGAAACATATCCTTAGTCCTTTTCAGGTATTTCGGGATGTTCTTGACCGCTGTCCAGTGATCCACTCCTGGATCACTTTGGTACCTCCCTGCTAGACTTATAGCAAGGCACACATCAGGTCTGGTACACAGCATTGCATACATGATAGAGCCTATGGCTGAAGCATAGGGAACATCTTTCATTTTCTCTCTATCTTCTGTAGTGGTCGGGCATTGAGTCTTACTCAACTTCACACCTTGTAACACAGGCAAGAACCCTTTCTTTGCTTGATCCATTTTGAACTTCTTCAAAAACTTTGTCAAGGTATGTGCTTTGTGAAAGTCCAATTAAGTGTCTTGATCTATCTCTATAGATCTTAATGCCTAATATGTAAGCAGCTTCACTGAGGTCTTCCATTGAAAAACTCTTATTCAAGTATCCCTTTATGCTATCCAGAAATTCTATATCATTTCCAATTAGTAATATGTCATCCACATATAATATCAGAAATGCTACAGAGCTCCCACTCACTTTCTTGTAAATACAGGCTTCTCCAAAAGTCTGTATAAAACCAAATGCTTTGATCACACTATCAAAGCGTTTATTCCAACTCCGAGAGGCTTGCACCAGTCCATAAATGGATCGCTGGAGCTTGCACACTTTGTTAGCTCCCTTTGGATCGACAAAACCTTCTGGTTGCATCATATACAACTCTTCTTCCAGAAATCCATTCAGGAATGCAGTTTTGACATCCATCTGCCAAATTTCATAATCATAAAATGCGGCAATTGCAAACATGATTCGGACAGACTTAAGCATCGCTATGGGTGAGAAGGTCTCATCGTAGTCAATCCCTTGAACTTGCTGAAAACCTTTTGCGACAAGTCGAGCTTTGTAGACAGTAATATTACCGCCAGCGTCAGTCTTCTTCTTGAAGATCCATTTATTCTCAATTGCTTGCCGATCATCGGGCAAGTCAACCAAAGTCCATACTTTGTTCTCATACATGGATCCCATCTCAGATTTCATGGCTTCAAGCCATTTTGCGGAATCTGGGCTCACCATCGCTTCTTCATAGTTCGTAGGTTCATCATGATCTAGTAGCATGACTTCCAGAACAGGATTACCGTACCACTCTGGCGCGGATCTCACTCTGGTTGATCTACAAGGTTCAGTAGTATCTTGTTCTGAAGTTTCATGATCATCATCATTAGCTTCCTCACTAACTGGTGTAGGTGTCACAGAAACAGTTTTCTGTGATGCACTACTTTCCAATAAGGGAGCAGGTACAGTTACCTCGTCAAGTTCTACTTTCCTCCCACTCACTTCTTTCGAGAGAAACTCCTTCTCCAGAAAGTTTCCGAACTTAGCAACAAAAGTCTTGCCTTCGGATCTGTGATAGAAGGTGTATCGTCTCCTTTGGATATCCTATGAAGACACATTTCTCCGATTTGGGTTCGAGCTTATCAGGTTGAAGCTTTTTCACATAAGCATCGCAGCCCAAACTTTCAGAAACGACAACTTTGGTTTCTTGCCAAACCATAGTTCATAAGGCGTCGTCTCAACGAATTTTGATGGTGCCCTATTTAACGTGAATGCGGCTGTCTCTAGAGCGTATCCCCAAAACGATAGCGGTAAATCAGTAAGAGACATCATAGGTCGCACCATATCTAGTAAAGTACGATTACAACGTTCGGACACACCATTACGCTGTGGTGTTCCGGGTGGCGTGAGTTGCGAAACTATTCCGCATTGTTTCAAATGTACACCAAACTCGTAACTCAAATATTCTCCTCCATGATCAGATCGTAGAAACTTTATTTTCTTGTTACGATGATTTTCAACTTCACTCTGAAATTCTTTGAACTTTTCAAACGTTTCAGACTTATGTTTCATTAAGTAGATATACCCATATCTGCTTAAGTCATCTGTGAAGGTGAGAAAATAACGATATCCGCCACGAGCCTCAATATTCATCGGACCACATACATCTGTATGTATGATTTCCAACAAATCGGTTGCTCTCTCCATAGTACCGGAGAACGGTGTTTTAGTCATCTTGCCCATGAGGCACGGTTCGCAAGTACCAAGTGATTCATAATCAAGTGGTTCCAAAAGTCCATCAGTATGGAGTTTCTTCATGCGCTTTACACCGATATGACCTAAACGGCAGTGCCACAAATAAGTTGCACTATCATTATCAACTCTGCATCTTTTGGCTTCAACACTATGAATATGTGTGTCACTACTATCGAGATTCAATAAAAATAGACCACTCTTTAAGGGTGCATGACCATAAAAGATATTACTCATATAAATAGAACAACCATTATTCTCAGATTTAAATGAATAACCGTCTCGCATCCAAACAAGATCCAGATATAATGTTCATGCTTAACGCTGGCACCAAATAACAATTATTTAGGTCTAATATTAATCCCGAAGGTAGATGTAGAGGTAGCGTGCCGACTGCGATCACATCGACTTTGGAACCGTTTCCCACGCGCATCGTCACCTCGTCCTTAGCCCCAATCTTCGCTTATCCGTAGTCCCTGTTTCGAGTTGCAAATATTAGCAACAGAACCAGAATCAAATACCCAGGTGCTACTGCGAGCTCTAGTAAGGTACACATCAATAACATATATATCACATATACCTTTGTTCACCTTGCCATCCTTCTTATCCACAAATACTTGGGGCAGTTATGCTTCCAGTGACCAGTCTGCTTGCAGTAGAAGCACTCAGTTTCAGGCTTAGGTCCAGATTTGGGTTTCTTCTCCTGAGCAGCAACTTGCTTGCTGTTCTTCTTGAAGTTCCCCTTCTTCTTCCCTTTGCCCTTTTTCTTGAAACTGGCGGTCTTGTTGACCATCAACACTTGATGCTCCTTCTTGATTTCTACCTCCGCAGCCTTTAGCATTGCGAAGAGCTCGGGAATCGTCTTATCCATCCCTTGCATGTTATAGTTCATCACGAAGCTCTTGTAGCTTGGTGGCAGTGATTGGAGAATTCTGTCAATGACGCAATCATCTGGAAGATTAACTCCCAATTGAATCAAGTGATTATTATACCCAGACATTTTGAGTATATGCTCACTGACAGAACTGTTCTCTTCCATCTTGCAGCTATAGAACTTATTGGAGACTTCATATCTCTCAATCCGGGCATTTGCTTGAAATATTAACTTCAACTCCTGGAACATCTCATATGCTCCATGACGTTCAAAACGTCGTTGAAGTCCCGATTCTAAGCCGTAAAGCATGGCACACTGAACTATCGAGTAGTCATCAGCTTTGCTCTGCCAGACGTTCATAACATCTGGTGTTGCTCCAGCAGCAGGCCTGGCACCCAGCGGTGCTTCCAGGACGTAATTCTTCTGTGCAGCAATGAGGATAATCCTCAAGTTACGGACCCAGTCCGTGTAATTGCTACCATCATATTTCAACTTTTCTTTCTCAAGGAACGCATTAAAATTCAACGGAACAACAGCACGAGCCATCTATCTACAATCAAGCATAAACAAGCAAGATACTATCAGGTACTAAGTTTCATGATAAATTTAGGTTCAATTAATTTACTTAAAGAACTCCCACTTAGATAGACATCCCTCTAATCCTCTAAGTGATCACGTGATCCAAATCAACTAAACCATGTCCGATCATCACGTGAGATGGAGTAGTTTCATTGGTGAACATCACTATGTTGATCATATCTACTATATGATTCACACTCGACCTTTCGGTCTCCATGTTCCGAGGCCATATCTGTATATGCTTGGCTCATCAAGTATAACCTGAGTATTCCGCGTGTGCAACTGTTTTGCACCCGTTGTATTTGAACGTAGAGCCTATCACACCCGATCATCACGTGGTGTCTCAGCACGAAGAACTTTCACAACGGTGCATACTCAGGGAGAACACTTCTTGATAATTAGTGAGAGATCATCTTATAATGCTACCGTCAAACAAAGCAAGATAAGATGCATAAACGATAAACATCACATGCAATGAATATAAGTGATATGATATGGCCATCATCATCTTGTGCTTGTGATCTCCATCTTCGAAGCACCGTCGTGATCACCATCGTCACCGGCGCGACACCTTGATCTCCATCGTAGCATCGTTGTCGTCTCGCCAATCTTATGCTTCCACGACTATCGCTACCGCTTAGTGATAAAGTAAAGCATTACAGCGTGATTGCATTGCATACAATAAAGCGACAACCATATGGCTCCTGCCAGTTGCCGATAACTCGGTTACAAAACATGATCATCTCATACAATAAAATTTAGCATCATGTCTTGACCATATCACATCACAACATGCCCTGCAAAAACAAGTTAGACGTCCTCTACTTTGTTGTTGCAAGTTTTACGTGGCTGCTACGGGCTTAAGCAAGAACCAATCTTACCTACGCATCAAAACCACAACGATAGTTTGTCAAGTTGGTGTTGTTTTAACCTTCGCAAGGACCGGGCGTAGCCACACTCGGTTCAACTAAAGTTGGAGAAACTGTCACCCGCAAGCCACCTATGTGCAAAGCACGTCGGGAGAACCGGTCTCGCGTAAGCGTATGCGTAATGTCGGTCCGGGCCGCTTCGTCCAACAATACCGCCGAACCAAAGTATGACATGCTGATAAGCAGTATGACTTATATCACCCACAACTCACTTGTGCTCTACTCGAGCATATAACATCAACATATAAAACCTAGGCTCTGATACCACTGTTGGGGAACGTAGTAATTTCAAAAAAATTCCTATGCACACGCAAGATCATGGTGATGCATAGCAACGAGAGGGGGAGAGTGTGATCTACGTACCCTTGTAGATCAACAACGGAAGCGTTTGGTTGATGTAGTCGTATGTCTCCATGGCCCGACCGATCAAGCACCGAAACTACGGCACCTCCGAGTTCTAGCACACGTTCAGCTCGATGACGATCCCCGGACTCCGATCCAGCAAAGTGTCAGGGAAGAGTTCCGTCAGCACGATGGCGTGGTGACGATCTTGATGTACTACCGTCGCAGGGCTTCGCCTAAGCACCGCTACAATATTATCGAGGACTATGGTGGAAGGGGGCACCGCACATGGCTAAGAATATGATCACTTGGATCAACTTGTGTGTCAAGGGGTGCCCCCTGCCCCCGTATATAAAGGATCAAGGGGAGGAGGCCGGCCGGCCTCTATGGCGCGCCAAGGAGGAGTCCTCCTCCTAGTAGGAGTAGGACTCCTACTAGGAGGGGGAAAGAAGTGGGGAGGAAGAAGGAAAGGGGGCGCCACCCCCCCCCTCTCCTAGTCCAATTTGGACCAGGGGGGAGGAGGCGCGCGGCCCACCTTTGGCTGCCCCTCTCTCTCTCCACTATGGCCCATTACTTCTCCCGGGGGGGTTCCGGTAACCCTCCGGCTCTCTGCTTTTCTCCGAAATCACCCGGAACACTTCCGGTGTCCGAATATAGCCGTCCAATATATCAATCTTTACGTCTCGACCATTTCGAGACTCCTATGTCCGTGATCACATCTGGGACTCCGAACTAACTTCGGTACATCAAAACTCATAAACTCATAATATAACTGTCATCGAAACCTTAAGCATGCGGACCCTACGGGTTCGAGAACAATGTAGAAATGACCGAGACACGTCTCCGGTCAATAACCAATAGCGGAACCTGGATGCTCATATTGGCTCCTACATATTCTACGAAGATCTTTATCGGTCAGACCGCATAACAACATACGTTGTTCCCTTTGTCATCGGTATGTTACTTGCCCGAGATTCGATCGTCGGTATCTCAATACCTAGTTCAATCTCGTTACCGGCAAGTCTCTTTACTCGTTCCATAATACATCATCTCACAACTAACTCATTAGTTGCAATGCTTGCAAGGCTTATGTGATGTGCATTACCGAGAGGGCCCAGAGATACCTCTCCGACAATCGGAGTGACAAATCCTAATCTCGAAATACGCCAACCCAACATGTACCTTTGGAGACACCTGTAAAGTAACTTTATAATCACCCATTTACGTTGTGACGTTTGGTAGCACACAAAGTGTTCCTCCGGCAAACGGGAGTTGCATAATCTCATAGTCATGGGAACATGTATAAGTCATGAAGAAAGCAATAGCAACATACTAAACGATCGGGTGCTAAGCTAATGGAATGGGTCATGTCAATCAGATCATTCACCTAATGATGTGATCCCGTTAATCAAATAACAACTCTTTGTTCATGGTTAGGAAACATAACCATCTTTGATTAACGAGCTAGTCAAGTAGAGGCATACTAGTGACACTCTGTTTGTCTATGTATTCACACATGTATTATGTTCCCGGTTAATACAATTCTAGCATGAATAATAAACATTTATCATGATATAAGGAAATAAATAATAACTTTATTATTGCCTCTAGGGCATATTTCCTTCATATATGTGGATGACATATTGTTGATTCAAAATAATGTAGAATTTCTGGAAAGCATAAACGGTTGTTTGAAGAGTGTTTTTCAAAGGAAGACCTGGATAAAACTGCTTACAGATTGGGCATCAAGATCTATAGAAATAGATCAAGAAGCCTGATGATACTTTCAAAGAACGCACACCTTGACAATGTTTTGAAGGAGTTCAAAATAGATCAGTCAAAGAAGGGGTTCTTACCTGAGTTGTAAGGTGTGAAGTTGAGTAAGACTCAAAGATTGACCATGGCAGAAGAAAGAGGAAGGACGAAGGTCGCCCCTATGCTTTTGTCATAGGCTCTATACGGTATGCCATGCTGAGTACCGCACCAGATGTGTGCCTTGCCACATGTCTGGCAAGAGGGTACAAAGGTGATCTAGGACTGGATCACCAGATAGCGGTCAATATTATCCTTAGAGGAATAAGGAAATGTTTCTCGGTTATGGAGGTGATGAAGAGTTCGACGTAAAGAGTTACGTCGATGCAAGCTTAACACCTATCCGGATTGCTCTGAGTAGAGATACCGGATACGTATAATGGAGCAACAATTTGGAATAGCTCCAAGTGGAACGTGGTAGCAGCATCTATGATATGACATAAAGTTTTGTGAAATACATAGGGATCTGAATATGGCAGACCCGTTGACTACAACCTCTCTCACAAGCATAACATGATCAAACCCAGAACTCATTGAGTGTTAATCACATAGTGATGTGAACTAGATTATTGAGTCTAGTAAACTCTTTGGATGTTGGTCACATGGCGATGTGACTTGTGAGTGTTAATCACATGGCGATGTGAACTAGATTATTGACTCTAGTGCAAGTGGGAGACTGTTGGAAATATGCCCTAGAGGCAATAATGAATTAGTTATTATTATATCATATTTCATTGTTCATGATAATCATTTATTATTATCCATGCTAGAATTGTATTGATAGGAAACTTAGATACATGTGTGGATACATAGACAACACCATGTCCCTAGTAAGCCTCTAGTTGACTAGCTCGTTGATCAATAGATGGTTACGGTTTCCTGATCATGGACATTGGATGACATTGATAACGGGATCACATCATTAGGAGAATGATGTGATGGACAAGACCCAATCCTAAGCCTAGCACAAGATCGTGTAGTTCGTTTGCTAAAGCTTTTCTAATGTCAAGTATCATTTCCTTAGACCATGAGATTGTGCAACTCCCGGATACCGTAGGAGTGCTTTGGGTGTGCCAAACGTCACAACGTAACTGGGTGGCTATAAAGGTGCACTATAGGTATCTCCAAAAGTGTCTGTTGGGTTGGCACGAATCGAGACTGGGATTTGTCACTCCGTGTAAATGGAGAGGTATCTCTGGGCCCACTCGGTAGGACATCATCATAATGTGCACAATGTGATCAAGGAGTTGATCACGGGATGATGTGTTACGGAACGAGTAAAGAGACTTGCCGGTAACGAGATTGAACAAGGTATCGGGATACCGATGATCGAATCTCGGGCAAGTATCGTACCGATAGACAAAGGGAATTGTATACGGGATTGATTGAATCCTTGACATCATGGTTCATTCGATAAGATCATCGTGGAGCATGTGGGAGCCAACATGGGTATCCAGATCCCGTTGTTGGTTATTGACCGGAGAGTTGTCTCGGCCATGTCTACATGACTCCCGAACCCGTAGGGTCTACACACTTAAGGTTTGATGACGCTGGGGTTTATAGGGAAAGTATGTACGCGGTTACCGAATGTTGTTCGGAGTCCCGGATGAGATCACGGACGTCACGAGAAGTTCCGAAATGGTCTGGAGGTAAAGATTGATATATAGGAAGTATGGTTTTGGCCACCGGAAGTGTTCCGGGCATCACCGGAAGTGTACCGGGACCACCGGAGGGGTCCGGGGGTCCACCGGGAGGGGCCACCAGCCCCGGAGGCCTACATGAGCCAATAGTGGGAAGGGACCAGCCCCTATGTGGGCTGGGGCGCCTCCCACCAAAGCCCAAGGCGCCTCCAAGAGGGGAGGGGGCAAACCCTAGGGAAGATGGGCCCTAAGGCCCACCCCAGGTGCGCCTCCCCCTCCCCTCCCCCTATATATATTTGAGGTATGGGGGCTGCCCAACACACGATTCGATCTTTCTCTTGGCGCAGCCCTACCCCTCTCCCTCCTCGTCTCTCGTAGTGCTTGGCGAAGCCCTGCTGGAGTCCCGCGCTCCTCCACCACCACCACGCCGTCGTGCTGCTGCTGGACGGAGTCTTCCCCAACCTCTCCTTCTCCCCTTGCTGGATCAAGGCGTAGGAGACGTCACCGGGCTGCACGTGTGTTGAACGCGGAGGCGCCGTTGTTCGGCGCTTAGATCGGAATCAACCGCGATCTGAATCGCTACGAGTATGACTCCTTCATCCGCGTTCTTGCAACGCTTCCGCTTAGCAATCTACAAGGCTATGTAGATGCACTCCCCTTCCCCTCGTTGCTAGATTACTCCATAGATTGATCTTGGTGATGCGTAGAAAATTTTAAATTTCTGCTACGATCCCCAACACCGACCACCACCTCCCCTTGCCCTACGGACAACGCCGAGGTATTGTCTCAAGAGGCACCGGGTCGAGGGGAGACAGTCCCGGAGGCGCCTCGAGGCGACCTTCCGGATTCCGGGAGCAGAGGGAGCAAGGCTCCCGAGGGCTCCGTCGGCCCTCAGCCGAACACCGCGCCAGAACCCCTAGTGGTTCCGGACTCAGCCAGGCGGCCTCCTTCCAAAAGGGGCAAGACGCATGTGCCGGTGACCTCTGTCCATCCAGAGGCACCGGACAGTCTGCTGGGAGCGCTTCGCAGCGCTTCCATCGACGAAGAGCACCGCACTATTATGAGTGCGGTGATCCAGAAGGTTCAGTCCGCCAAGAGCGGACTGACTGAAGCCTGTGCCAGCCTTCTGACAGGCTTTGAGGTAAGTATTTGAAATATAGGAAAAATATTACCGCATAGACAGTAGCCCCTGATGCTCTGTTCGGTGTTCACAAAGAAAAGCCGAACAGAGGATCAAACAATATCGCAGGAGTCTAATAAGTATGTCTATATGCGTATGCAGGCTTCGCTGTTGGCCTCTGCCGCACTGGCTGCGGAGGTCGTCGCACTGAAGCAGGACCTCGAAGGGTCCAAGGAAGAGCTCGGCCTTGCCAAGAGGCAGCTCGAGGAGAACAAAGGTAAGTAGTACCTAGTCTATGGATATATATATATAAAAAGAATGCGATTGCAAAATGATAGGATCGTCGTAAATTTGCCAGGGGCCACGACCGAGGTGGCGACCCTGAAGCAAGCGCTATCCGAGGCCGAAAACAAAGCGGCCAAGGAGCGCACCGAGCGGGAAAGGCATGAGGCACGGGTGGGCGAGGTGCAGCAAGAGCTCCACGCTCTCGTGACGAAGCACGAGGCATTGGAGCTTGACTTGAAGACACGAGAGTCCGAGCTTGCCACGGCCCTTGAGAGTGCAAAGAGTGCCAAGGCCGAAGCCCAAAAGGCCCTCCAGGAGATTGATGCGATGAAGAAGATAGCGGCGGGTAAGGCATTCTATATGCAAAGCAAGCATGTGAAAGTGAATTACTTGTTACTTACCCGAATCCGGAGCTCTCCAGGGGCATTCAAGATTTGCCCCGCGGCGTGTCGGATGCCACACAGTTTTACCAGGCCGAGGAGGGAAGCTCAACGGAGAAGCTTTTCTGGTCTCAGTATACTGGGACCGAACACCCAATGCCTCTGAGCGACCAGCTGAAGCAACTGGTCGAGCTGCACAAGGCGGCCGAACAGGCCATGAAGGGCTTTATAGTCCGGATGTGGCCTAGCGACGCTCTTCCCAACAGCTACTTCGGCCTGGTGATGCGGCTTGTGGATGCTTGCCCACGGCTGGAAGTCATCAAGCGGTCCGTTTGCATCGAAGGTGCACGCCGGGCTTTCGCCCGTGTGAAGGTGCAATGGGCCAAGATGAACGCCGTGAAGCTGGTGAAGGAAGGGCCGCCGCAGGGCAAGGAGCATCGCCACCCCGAGATGTACTATGAGGGTGTCTTGAAGGGTGCCCGTCTCGTAGCGGACGAGTGTGCAGAAGATGTAATATTTGAATGAACTTGCTCGTGTAATCATGTATTATGAAAACTTGTTCATATGCGCTATGCAACGCTTGTCTGAATTTAAAATATTACCTGCTGTTCGGCTGTTTATCAAATCTGAGAGATGGCTAGTCGTCGGTTTCTGCCCCCACGCCACGAGTGCTGGGGTGTTCGGGATAAACCTGAGCACTCTTGTTCTCATTGTTGGGTCCTTCGAGGGAGGTGCTCAGCACAACGAACAAGGCAATCGGACCATAATGCGTTATCACTCTCACTTAGCCATAGAATTCTATAATTTTAAATTTCGGCAAAGCCCCTAGTATTCGGAAGGCCGAATTCGGGGCGCGATACACGCCTTAAGCCGGACAGGGCCGACTCCTCGCTCTAAGCGGCATAAGTCTTTAGGGACTTGAAACCTCTCGAACAGCGACCAGTCTCTCGCCTTATCATGACAGTCAGTTTTAGCTTTCTCTACTGAGGTGCTTAGCCCATCAGAACCGGGGCACAATCACAGTAGTTCTCCCAGTGCTACCTTAGCCGATAGAGCGGAATGTACGGTACCAAAACATGGAAGCCGGGCAAACCCAACTATTGACCCAAGACATGATTCGGAGCTGATGCATATAATGATATAAGTTCAGGGTGCCGCATTGTCGAAAGTGTTCGGACTTCTCACGCCGTATTATGGGGTATGCTTAAACCCCTAGCGTATTGGCCGTACCAGAGTGTACGGGTGCTAGATGTCATGAATGAACATATATGTATAGAAAGGAAGAATGCAATAATAGTCATAATGTTATGCATTGTTTTATTCAAAAGGGTGCGTTAAAGCAGAATTATACAAGTAGAGCGATAAGCAAAAAGTAGGACTGTTTGGCATGTCCCTTCCAAGGGCAAGCTGAGGAATAGTATTAAAGCAAATATTTCACTCGTTATCGTAATCCACCTGGGAGTTCCGTGGTGTGATGTAGCTTTCTGCCTCCTTGGTTGCTGCATCATGTGTTCGGCAATCATGCTGCCGGACAGGGTTTTCAGAGATTAAAGTCCTGAAAGAGAAAAAATAACAAAGCGGGAAGCCCCTAGTGCGGTTTAAGCCGCGTCTTGGGGCGTGCCGTAGTTGTGCCCCCTTCCCCGCCTGTGCCCATGGTATTTTTAATGCGTAATTATGTACGCGTGGCACGGGTTTCACCGTTTGGCTGGGACCGGGGTGGGGGCCGCATTGCTATGCGAGCTCGGAACGTGCCAAGCGGTCCAGTTGCCGATTACTCCGGGCGCGCTTGAAGTTGTTTGGGTCCTTAATCGCCGAACTAGTGGATTGCCTTAAGAGGCTGCTTTGTGCTTCTGCTGCGAGGGCCGCAGTGTGCTCCTCCGTGCGGAGAGAGCGCTCTGTGTTTCCATTGACTGTGATGACCCCCCGAGGTCCTGGCATCTTGAGCTTGAGATATGCATAATGCGGTACTGCATTGAATCTTGCGAATGCGGTTCGCCCGAGCAGTGCATGGTAGCCACTGCGGAACGGGACTATGTCGAAGATTAACTCTTCGCTTCGGAAGTTATTCGGGGATCCAAAGACCACTTCCAGTGTGACTGAGCCTGTGCAATGGGCCTCTACACCTGGTATGACGCCTTTAAAGGTCGTTTTTGTGGGTTTGATCCTTGAGGGGTCGATACCCATTTTGCGCACTGTGTCCTGATAAAGCAAGTTCAGACTGCTGCCGCCATCCATAAGGACTCGAGTGAGGTGAAATCCGTCAATGATTGGGTCTAGGACCAGTGCGGCGAATCCGCCATGACGGATACTAGTGGGGTGGTCCCTGCGATCGAAGGTTATCGGACAGGAAGACCATGGGTTGAATTTTAGGGCGACTGGCTCCAATGCATATACGTCCCTGAGCGCACACTTCCGCTCCCTCTTCGGGATGTGGGTTGCATATATCATGTTCACCGTCCGCACTTGTGGGGGGAACCTCTTCTGTCCTCCGGTGTTCGGCTGCCGGTGCTCCTCCTCGTCATCGCTATGTGACCCCTTATGTTTGTTTTCGGCATTTAACTTGTCGGCCTGCTTGAACACCCAACAATCTCTGTTGGTGTGGTTGGCTGGCTTGTCGGGGGTGCCGTGTATTTGACACGAGTGATCGAGTATACGGTCCAAACTGGACGGGCCCGGAGTGCTTCTTTTGAATGGCTTTTTCCACTGGCCGGGTTTAGAGCCCTTGAATCCGGCATTGACTGTCGTATCCTCGGTATTGTCGTTGTTAATGCGGCGCTTATGCTTGTTGCGACATGATCTGCCATTGCCGTCCTTGGTATCCGAAGTACCATGGTTTTTTGATATGTTATTGCTGCGAGCCAGCCAGCTGTCTTCTCCCGCACAAAAGTGGGTCATGAGTGTCATGAGGGCTGCCATAGATTTCGGCTTTTCCTGACCAAGGTGCCGGGCTAGCCACTCGTCGCGGATGTTGTGCTTGAAAGCTGCTAGGGCCTCTGCATCCGAACAGTCGACGATTTGATTTTTCTTTGTTAGGAACCGTGTCCAGAATTGCGTGGCCGATTCCTCTGGCTGCTGAATTATGTGGCTCAAGTCATCGGCATCTGGTGGTCGCACATAAGTGCCTTGAAAGTTGTTGAGGAATGCGGCTTCCAGATCTTCCCAATAGCCAATGGACTCTGCTGGCAAGCTGTTGAGCCAATGTCATGCTGGTCCTTTGAGTTTTAGTGGGAGGTATTTGATGGCGTGTAGGTCATCACCGCGGGCCAAGTGGATGTGTAGGAGGAAATCCTCGATCCATACCGCAGGATCTGCTGTGCTGTCGTATGATTCTATATTTACGGGTTTGAAACGCTCTGGGATTTGATGATCCATTACTTCGTCTGTGAAGCATAAGGGGTGTGCGGCGCCTCTTTACTGGGCTATATCGCGACGCAGCTCGAATGAGTCTTGCCCGCTATGTTCGGCCTGGCCGGACTTACTTTTGCTGTATCCGGTGTGACGATTATCGTCTCGCATAGTGGCGCGCCCTCGTGATCCGTAGATCGAACTTGCATGTTTTGCTTTATCCTCCAGTACGCCTCGCAGGTCTGGCGTATTTCCCCATGCCTTTTTATTTGAATGGCGTCGGGGTGCGGGCTGAGCTTTTGGCTGGAATGTTTCTCTGTCGCAGCCACAAGGTGGCCGATTAGCCGCGTCATACGCCGGGGATGTAGGTTTCGGTGCTTCCTCCTCCAGTCGGGGTAGCAACCTGCACTTTGGGTAACTCTTGGAGGGGTGTTCGAGTTTATATTCCTCGGCCGCCAGGAGTTCAGTCCATCTGTCGGCTAGCAAATCTTGATCAGCTTGAAGCTGCTGCTGCTTTTTCTTAAGGCTATTTGTCGTGGCTATAAGCCGGCGCTTGAAGCGCTATTGTTCGATGGGATCCCCCGGCACAGCGAATTTGTCATCGTCGAGGCTTGCCTCGTCTTCGGAGGGAGGCATGTAATTATCATCCTCCGCCTCTCCATCTGCCGCTCTCTTAGGAGGGCTGGCTCCTCCATCCTCCTGCTCTAAATCTTGCTGGAGGGGATTGTTGTTGTCTTCGGCACTGTCCGGAGTGCTATTATCTCCGGTGCCAGTATCACCACTTTTACCTTGGCGGGACTTAGAGCGGCGCCGCTGACGCCGGCGCTTGGGTTGCTTCTTGGAGGGGTCATCTGTTGGGGAACGTAGCAGAATTTAAAAATTTTCTACGCATCACCAAGATCAATCTATGGAGTCATCTAGCAACGAGGGAGAGAGGAGTGCATCTACATACCCTTGTAGATCGCGCGCGGAAGCGTTCAAGAGAATGGGGTTGATGGAGTCGTACTCGTCGTGATCCAAATCACCGATGACCTAGCGCCGAACGGACGGCACCTCCGCGTTCAACACACGTACGGTTGGGAAGACGTCTCCTCCAACTTGATCCAGCAAGGGGGAAGGAGAGCTTGATGAAGATCCAGCAGCACGACGGCGTGGTGGTGGAAGCAACGACGATCTCGGCAGGGCTTCGCCAAGCTCAGGGAGATGAGTGTCGCGGAAGGGAGAGGGAGGCGCCAGGGGCTAGGGTGTGGCTGCCCTCCCTCCCCCCCACTATATATAGGGCCCCTAGGGGGGCGCCGGCCCTAGGAGATCCAATCTCCAAGGGGGGCGGCCAAGGGGGTGGCTTGCCCCCCAAGCCAAGTGGGGCACCCCCCACCCCTAGGGTTTTCAACCCTAGGCGCAGGGGGAGGCCCAAGGGGGGCGCACCAGCCCACTAGGGGCTGGTTCCCTCCTACTTCAGCCCATGGGGCCCTCCGGGATAGGTGGCCCCACCAGGTGGACCCCCGGGACCCTTCCGGTGGTCCCGGTACAATACTGATTACCCCCGAAACTTTCCCGATGGCCGAAACTTGACTTCCTATATATAAATCTTCACCTCTGGACCATTCTGGAACTCCTCGTGATGTCCGGGATCTCATCCGGGACTCCGAACAACTTTCGGGTTACCGTATACTAATATCTCAACAACCCTAGCGTCACCGAACCTTAAGTGTGTAGACCCTACGGGTTCGGGAGACACGCAGACATGACCGAGACGACTCTCCGGTCAATAACCAATAGCGTGATCTGGATACCCATGTTGGCTCCCACATGCTCCTCGATGATCTCATCGGATGAACCACGATGTCGAGGATTCAATCAATCCGTATACAATTCCCTTTGTCAATTGGTACGTTACTTGCCCGAGACTCGATCGTCGGTATCCCAATACCTCGTTCAATCTCGTTACCGGCAAGTCACTTTACTCGTACCGTAATGCATGATCCCGTGATCAACCACTTGGTCACATTGAGCTCATTATGATGATGCATTACCGAGTGGGCCCAGAGATACCTCTCCATCATACGGAGTGACAAATCCCAGTCTCGATTCGTGCCAACCCAACAGACACTTTCGGAGATACCTTAGTGTACCTTTATAGTCACCCAATTACGTTGTGACATTTGGCACACCCAAAGCACTCCTACGATAAACGGGAGTTGCACAATCTCATGGTCTAAGGAAATGATACTTGACATTCGGAAAAGCTATAGCAAACGAACTACACGATCTTCTAGCTATGCTTAGGATTGGGTCTTGTCCATCACATCATTCTCCTAATGATGTGATCCCGTTATCAATGACATCCAATGTCCATAGTTAGGAAACCATGACTATCTTTTGATCAACGAGCTAGTCAACTAGAGGCTCACTAGGGACGTGTTGTGGTCTATGTATTCACACATGTATTACGATTTCCGGATAACACAATTATAGCATGAACAATAGACAATTATCATGAACAAAGAAATATAATAATAACCATTTTATTATTGCCTCTAGGGCATATTTCCAATAGTCTCCCACTTGCACTAGAGTCAATAGTCTAGTTACATTGTGATGAATCGAACACCCATGCAGTTCTGGTGTTGATCATGTTTTGCTCTAGGGAGAGGTTTAGTCAACGGATCTGCCACATTCTGGTCCGTATGTACTTTACAAATCTCTATGTCTCCATTTTGAACACTTTCACGAATGGAGTTGAAGCAATGCTTGATATGCCTGGTCTTCCTGTGAAACCTGGGCTCCTTGGCAAGGGCAATAGCTCCAGTGTTGTCACTGTTGGGGAACATAGCAGAATTTTAAAATTTTCTATGCATCACCAAGATCAATCTATGGAGTCATCTAGCAACGAGGGAGAGAGGAGTGCATCTACATACCCTTGTAGATCACAAGCAGAAGCGTTCAAGAGAACGGGGTTGATGGAGTCGTACTCGACGTGATCCAAATCACCGAAGATCCTAGTGCCGAACGGACGGCACCTCCGCGTTCAACACACGTACGGAGTGAGGACGTCTCTCGCGCCTTGATCCAGCAAGGAGGAGGGAGAGGTTGAGGAAGAGGGCTCCAACAGCAGCACGACGGTGTGGTGGTGATGAAGCTGCAGTACTCCGGCAGGGCTTCGCCAAGCTCTTATGGAGGAGGAGAGGTGTTGGGGAGGGGAGGGGCTGCGCCTTGGATGTTGTGTGCAGCCCTCCCCTCACCCCTCTATTTTTATAGGGGAAAGGGGAAGGGGGGCGGCCCCCTCTAGATGAGATATAGAGGGGGCGGCGGCCAAGGGGAGGGGGGCTTGCCCCCCAAGCAAGGGGGCGCCCCCCCTTAGGGTTTCCCCCAACCCTAGGCGCATGGGCCCTAGGGGGTGTGGCGCCCCAGCCCACTTGGGCTGGTTCCCTTCTCCATACAGCCCATAAGGCCCTCCGGAAGAGGTGGACCCCCGGAACCCCTCTGGTGGCCCCGGTACAATACCGATATGCCCTCGAAACTTTCCGGCGACCATATGACAACTTCCCATATATAAATCTTTACCTCCGGACCATTCCGGAACTCCTCGTGACGTCCGGGATCTCATCCGGGACTCCGAACAACATTCGATAATCACATACAAGTCTTCCTAACAACCCTAGCGTCACTGAACCTTAAGTGTGTAGACCCTACGGGTTCGGGAGACATGCAGACATGACCGAGATGACTCTCCGGTCAATAACCAACAGCGGGGTCTGGATACCCAGGTTGGCTCCCACATGCTCCACGATGATCTCATCGGATGAACCACGATGTTGAGGATTCAATCAATTCGTATACAATTCCCTTTGTCAATCGGTACGTTACTTGTCCGAGACTCGATCGTCGGTATCCCAATACCTTGTTCAGTCTCGTTACCGGCAAGTCACTTTACTCGTACCGTAATGCATGATCCCGTGATCAACCACTTGATCACATTGAGCTCATTATGATGATGCATTACCGAGTGGGCCCAGAGATACCTCTCCGTCATACGGAGTGACAAATCCCAGTCTCGATTCATGCCAACCCAACAGACACTTTCGGAGATACCTGTAATGTACCTTTATAGTCACCCAGTTACGTTGTGACGTTTGGCACACCCAAGGCACTCCTACGGTATCCGGAAGTTGCACAATCTCATGGTCTAAGGAAATGATACTTGACATTCAGAAAAGCTACAGCAAACGAACTACACGATCTTTGAGCTAAGCTTAGGATTGGGTCTTGTCCATCACATCATTCTCCTAATGATGTGATCCCCTTATCAATGACATCTAATGTCCATAGTCAGGAAACCATGACTATCCTTTGATCAACGAGCTAGTCAACTAGAGGCTCACTAGGGACGTGTTGTGGTCTATGTATTCACACATGTATTACGATTTCTGGATAACACAATTATAGCATGAACAATAGACAATTATCATGAACAAAGAAATATAATGATAACCATTTTATTATTGCCTCTAGGGCATATTTCCAACAGTCTCCCACTTGCACTAGAGTCAATATTCTAGTTACATTGTGATGAATCGAACACCCATGCAGTTCTGGTGTTGATCATGTTTTGCTCTAGGGAGAGGTTTAGTCAACGGATCTGCTACATTCAGGTCCGTATGTACTTTACAAATCTCCATGTCTCCATTTTGAACACTTTCACGAATGGAGTTGAAGCGATGCTTGATATGCCTGGTCTTCCTGTGAAACCTGGGCTCCTTGGCAAGGGCAATAGCTTCAGTGTTGTCACAGAAGAGGGTCATGGGTACCGACGCATTGGGTATGACTCTAGGTCGGTAATGAACTCCTTCACCCAGACAGCTTCTTGTGTTGCCTCCGAGGCTGCCATGTGCTCCGCTTCACATGTAGATCCTGCCACAACGCTTTGCTTGCAATTGCACCAGCTTACTGCCCCACCATTCAAAATATACACGTATCCGGTTTGTGACTTAGAGTCATCCAGATCTGTGTCGAAGCTAGCATCGACGTAACCCTTTACGACGAGCTCTTCGTCACCTCCATAAATGAGAAACATTTCCTTAGTCCTTTTCAGGTACTTCAGGATATTCTTGACCGCTGTCTAGTGTTCCATGCCAGGATTACTTTGGTACCTTCCTACCAAACTCACGGCAAGGTTTACATCAAGTCTGGTACACAGCATAGCATACATGATAGACCCTATGGCCGAGGCATAGGGGACGACACTCATCTTTTCTCTATCTTCTGCCGTGGTCGGGCATTGAGCCGTGCTCAATCTCGTACCTTGCAATACAGGCAAGAACCCCTTCTTTGACTGATCCATTTTGAACTTCTTCAATATCTTGTCAAGGTTCGTACTCTGTGAAAGACCAATGAGGCGTCTCGATCTATCTCTATAGATCTTGATGCCTAATATATAAGCAGCTTCTCCAAGGTCCTTCATTGAAAAACACTTGTTCAAGTAGGCCTTTATGCTTTCCAAGAATTCTATATCATTTCCCATCAACAGTATGTCATCCACATACAATATGAGAAATGCTACAGAGCTCCCACTCACTTTCTTGTAAATGCAGGCTTCTCCATAAGTCTGCATAAACCCAAACGTTTTGATCTTCTCATCAAAACGAATGTTCCAACTCCAAGATGCTTGCACCAGCCCATAAATCGAGCATTGGAGCTTTCACACCTTGTCAACATTCTTAGGATCGACAAAACCTTCCGGCTGCATCATATACAATTCTTCCTTAAGGAAACCATTAAGGAATGTCGTTTTGACGTCCATTTGCCATATCTCATAATAATAGAATGCGACAATTGCTAACATGATTCGGACGGACTTCAGCTTCGCTACGGGTGAGAAAGTCTCATCGTAGTCAACCCCTTGAACTTGTCGATAACCCTTAGCGACAAGCCGAGCTTTATAGATGGTCACATTACCATCCGCGTCTGTGTTCTTATTAAAGATCCATTTATTTTCTATGGCTTGCCGATCAACGGGCAAGTCAGTCAAAGTCCGTACTTCGTTTTCATACATGGATCCTATCTCGGATTTCATGGCTTCCAGCCATTTGTCGGAATCCGGGCCCGCCATCGCTTCTTCATAGTTCAAAGGTTCACCGTTGTCTAACAACATGATTTCCAAGACAGGGTTGCCGTACCACTCTGGTGCGGAACGTGTCCTCGTGGACCTACGAAGTTCAGTAGCAACTTGATCTGAAGTTTCATGATCATCATCATCAACTTCCTCTCTAGTCGGTGCAGGCACCTCAGGAACATTTTCTTGAGCTGCGCCACTTACCGGTTCAAGAGGTAATACTTCATCAAGTTCTACCTTCCTCCCACTTATTTCTTTTGAGAGAAACTCTTTCTATAGAAAGGACCCATTCTTGGCAACAAAGATCTTGCCTTCGGATCTGAGGTAGAAGGTACACCCAACAGTTTCTTTAAGGTATCCTATGAAGACGCATTTTTCCGACTTGGGTTCGAGCTTTTCAGGTTGAAGTTTCCTGACATAAACATCGCATCCCCAAACTTTTAGAAATGACAGCTTAGGTTTCTTCCCAAACCATAATTCATACGGTGTCGTCTCAACAGATTTCGACGGAGCCCTATTTAAAGTGAATGCGGCAGTCTCTAAAGCATAGCCCCAAAATGATAGCGGTAAATCGGTAAGAGACATCATAGATCGCACCATATCTAATAGAGTGCGATTACGACGTTCGGACACACCATTACGCTGAGGTGTTCCAGGCGGCGTGAGTTGTGAAACTATTCCACATTTTCTTAAGTGTGTGACAAATTCGTGACTCAAGTATTCTCCCCCACGATCTGATCGCAAGAACTTGATTTTCCTGTCACGTTGATTCTCAACCTCACTCTGAAATTCCTTGAACTTTTCAAAGGTCTCAGACTTGTGTTTCATTAAGTAGACATACCCATATCTACTCAAGTCATCAGTGAGGGTGAGAACATAATGATAGCCACCGCGAGCCTCAACACTCATTGGACCGCACACATCAGTATGTATGATTTCCAATAAGTTGGTTGCTCGCTCCATTGTTCCTGAGAACGGAGTCTTGGTCATCTTACCCATGAGGCATGGTTCGCACGTGTCAAATGATTCATAATCAAGAGACTCTAAAAGTCCATCTGCATGGAGCTTCTTCATGCGTTTGACACCTATGTGACCAAGGCGGCAGTGCCACAAGTATGTGGGACTATCATTATCAACCTTACATCTTTTGGTATTCACACTATGAATATGTGTAGCATTACGCTCGAGATTCATTAAGAATAAACCATTCACCATCGGAGCATGACCATAAAACATATCTCTCATATAAATAGAACAACCATTATTCTCGGATTTAAATGAGTAGCCATCTCGTATTAAACGAGATCCTGATACAATGTTCATGCTCAAAGCTGGCACTAAATAACAATTATTGAGATTTAAAACTAATCCCGTAGGTAAATGTAGAGGTAGCGTGCCGACGGCGATCACATCGACCTTGGAACCATTCCCGACGCGCAACGTCGCCTCGTCCTTCGCCAGTCTCCGTTTATTCCACAGCTCCTGCTTTGAGTTACCAATGTGAGCAACCGCACCGGTATCAAATACCCAGGAGCTACTACGAGTACTGGTAAGCTACACATCAATTACATGTATATCACATATACCTTTCGTGATGCCGGCCTTCTTGTCCGCTAAGTATTTGGGGCAGTTCCGCTTCCAGTGACCACTTCCCTTGCAATAAAACCACTCAGTCTCGGGCTTGGGTTCATTCTTTGGCTTCTTCCCGACAGCTTGCTTAACAGGTGCGGCAACTCCCTTGCCGTCCTTTTTGAAGTTCTTCTTACCCTTGCCTTTCTTGAACTTAGTGGTTTTATTCACCATCAACACTTGATGTTCCTTTTTGACTTCTACCTCTGCTGATTTCAGCATTGCAAATACTTCAGGAATGGTCTTTTCCATCCCCTGCATATTGAAGTTCATCACAAAGCTCTTGTAGCTCGGTGGAAGCGACTGAAGGATTCTGTCAATGACCGCGTCATCCGGGAGATTAACTCCCAGCTGAGTCAAGCGGTTATGGAACCCAGACATTTTGAGTATGTGCTCACTGACAGAACTATTTTCCTCCATCTTACAGCTGAAGAACTTGTCGGAGACTTCATATCTCTCGACCCGGGCATGAGCTTGAAAAACCACTTTCAGCTCTTCGAACATCTCATATGCTCCGTGTCTCTCAAAACGCTTTTGGAGCCCCGGTTCTAAGCTGTAAAGCATGCCGCACTGAACGAGGGAGTAATCATCAACACGTGTCTGCCAAGCGTTCATAACGTCTTGGTTCTGTGGGATGGGTGCGTCACCTAGCGGTGCTTCTAGGACATAATCTTTCTTGGCAGCTATGAGGATGATCCTCAGGTTCCGGACCCAGTCCGTATAGTTGCTCCATTGTCTTTCAGCTTGGTTTTCTCTAGGAACGCGTTGAATTTGAGGACAACATGGGCCATTTGATCTACAAGACATATTGTAAAGATTTTAGACTAAGTTCATGATAATTAAGTTCATCTAATCAAATTATTAAATGAACTCCCACTCAGATAGACATCCCTCCAGTCATCTAAGTACTAACATGATCCGAGTTAACTAGGCTGTGTCCGATCATCACGTGAGACGGACTAGTCAACATCGGTGAACATCTTCATGTTGATCGTATCTTCTATACGAATCATGCTCGACCTTTCGTTCTTCTGTGTTCCGAGGCCATGTCTGTACATACTACGCTCGTCAAGTCAACCTAAGTGTATTGCGTGTGTAAATCTGTCTTACACCCATTGTATTCGAACGTTAGAATCTATCACACCCGATCATCACATGGTGCTTCGAAACAACGAACCTTCGCAACGGTGCACGGTTAGGGGGAACACTTTCTTGAAATTATTGCGAGGGATCATCTTATTTAAGCTACAGTCGTTCTAAGCAAATAAGATGTAAAACAAGATAAACATCACATGCAATCAAATAGTGACATGATATGGCCAATATCATTTGCTCCTTTGATCTCCATCTTCGGGGCTCCATGATCATCGTTGTCACCGGCATGACACCATGATCTCCATCATCATGATCTCCATCATCGTGTCTTCTTGAAGTTGTCTCGTCATCTATTACTTCTACTACTATGGCTAACGCTTTAGCAATAAAGTAAAGTAATTACATGACATTTATGTTGACACGCAGGTCATGAATAAATAAAGACAACTCCTATGGCTCCTGCCGGTTGTCATACTCATCGACATGCAAGTCGTGATTCCTATTACAAGAACATGATCAATCTCATACATCACATATATCATTCATCATTCATCACAACCTTTGGCCATATCACATCACAAAACACTTGCTGCAAAAACAAGTTAGACGTCCTCTAATTGTTGTTGCAAGTTTTTACATGGCTGCTACAGGTTTCTAGCAAGAACGTTTCTTACCTACGCCGAAACCACAACGTGAATTGCCAATTTCTATTTACCCTTCATAAGGACCCTGTTCATCGAATCCGATCTGACTAAAGTGGGAGAGACAGACACCCGCCAGCCACCTTATGCAACTAGTGCATGTCAGTCGGTCGAACCGGTCTCACGTAAGCGTACGTGTAAGGTTGGTCCGGGCCGCTTCATCCCACGATGCCGCCGAATCAAGATAAGACTAGTAACGACAAGCAAATTGACAATATCGACGCCCACAACTACTTTGTGTTCTACTCGTGCATAGTAACTACGCATAGACCTAGCTCATGATGCCACTGTTGGGGAACGTAGCAGAATTTTAAAATTTTCTATGCATCACCAAGATCAATCTATGGAGTCATCTAGCAACGAGGGAGAGAGGAGTGCATCTACATACCCTTGTAGATCACAAGCGGAAGCGTTCAAGAGAACGGGGTTGATGGAGTCGTACTCGACGTAATCCAAATCACCGAAGATCCTAGTGCCGAACAGACGGCACCTCCGCGTTCAACAAACGTACGGAGCGAGGACGTCTCCCGCGCCTTGATCCAGCAAGGAGGAGGGAGAGGTTGAGGAAGAGGGCTCCAACAGCAGCACGACGGCGTGGTGGTGATGAAGCTGCAGTACTGCGGCAGGGCTTCGCCAAGCTCTTATGGAGGAGGAGAGGTGTTGGGGAGGGGAGGGGCTGTGCCTTGGATGTTGTGTGCAGCCCTCCCCTCACCCCTCTATTTATAGGGGAAAGGGGAAGGCGGCGGCGGCCAAGGGGAGGGGGGCTTGCCCCCCAAGCAAGGGGGCGCCCCCCTTAGGGTTTCCCCCAACCCTAGGCGCATGGGCCCTAGGGGGGTGTGGCGCCCCAGCCCACTTGGGCTGGTTCCCTTCTCCATACAGCCCATAAGGCCCTCCGGAAGAGGTGGACCCTCCCGGTGGACCCCCGGAACCCCTCCGGTGGCCCCGGTACAATACCGATATGCCCCCGAAACTTTCCGGCGACCATATGACAACTTCCCATATATAAATCTTTACCTCCGGACCATTCTGGAACTCCTCGTGACGTCCGGGATCTCATCCGGGACTCCGAACAACATTCGGTAATCACATACAAGTCTTCCTAACAACCCTAGCGTCACAGAACCTTAAGTGTGTAGACCCTACGGGTTCGGGAGACATGCAGACATGACCGAGACGACTCTCCGGTCAATAACCAACAGCAGGATCTGGATACCCATGTTGGATCCCACATGCTCCACGATGATCTCATCGGATGAACCACGATGTCGAGGATTCAATCAATCCGTATACAATTCCCTTTGTCAATCGGTACGTTACTTGTCCGAGACTCGATCGTCGGTATCCCAATACCTTGTTCAGTCTCGTTACCGGCAATCGCTTTACTTGTACCGTAATGCATGATCCCGTGATCAACCACTTGATCACATTGAGCTCATTATGATGATGCATTACCGAGTGGGCCCAGAGATACCTCTCCGTCATACGGAGTGACAAATCCCAGTCTCGATTCGTGCCAACCCAACAGACACTTTCAGAGATACCTGTAATGTACGTTTATAGTCACCCAGTTACGTTGTGACGTTTGGCACACCCAAGGCACTCCTACGGTATCCGGGAGTTGCACAATCTCATGGTCTAAGGAAATGATACTTGACATTCAGAAAAGCTACAGCAAACGAACTACACGATCTTTGAGCTAAGCTTAGGATTGGGTCTTGTCCATCACATCATTCTCCTAATGATGTGATCCCATTATCAATGACATCTAATGTCCATAGTCAGGAAACCATGACTATCCTTTGATCAACGAGCTAGTCAACTAGAGGCTCACTAGGGACGTGTTGTGGTCTATGTATTCACACATGTATTACGATTTCCGGATAACACAATTATAGCATGAACAATAGACAATTATCATGAACAAAGAAATATAATAATAACCATTTTATTATTGCCTCTAGGGCATATTTCCAACAGTCTCCCACTTGCACTAGAGTCAATAGTCTAGTTACATTGTGATGAATCGAACACCCATGCAGTTCTGGTGTTGATCATGTTTTGCTCTAGGGAGAGGTTTAGTCAACGGATCTGCCACATTCAGGTCCGTATGTACTTTACAAATCTCTATGTCTCCATTTTGAACACTTTCACGAATGGAGTTGAAGCGACGCTTGATATGCCTGGTCTTCCTGTGAAACCTGGGCTCCTTGGCAAGGGCAATAGCTTCAGTGTTGTCACAGAAGAGAGTCATCGGACCCGACGCATTGGGTATGACTCCTAGGTTGGTAATGAACTCCTTCACCCAGATTGCCTCTTGTGCTGCCTCCGAGGCTGCCATGTACTCCGCTTCACTTATAGATCCCGCCACAATGCTTTGCTTGCAACTGCACCAGCTTACTGCCCCACCATTCAAAATATACACGTATCCGGTTTGTGACTTAGAGTCATCCAGATCTGTGTCGAAGCTAGCATCGATGTAACCCTTTACGACGAGCTCTTCGTCACCTCCATAAACGAGAAACATATCCTTAGTCCTTTTTAGGTACTTCAGGATATTCTTGACCGCTGTCCAGTGTTCCATGCCGGGATTACTTTGGTACCTTCCTACCAAACTTATGGCAAGGTTTACATCAGGTCTGGTACACAGCATAGCATACATGATAGACCCTATGGCCGAGGCATAGGGGACGACACTCATCTTTTATCTATCTTCTGCTGTGGTCGGGCATTGAGCCGTGCTCAATCTCGTACCTTGCAATATAGGCAAGAACCCCTTCTTTGACTGATCCATTTTGAACTTCTTCAATATCTTGTCAAGGTTCGTACTCTGTGAAAGACCAATGAGGCGTCTTGATCTATCTCTATAGATCTTGATGCCTAATATATAAGCAGCTTCTCCAAGATCCTTCATTGAAAAACACTTGTTCAATTAGGCCTTTATGCTTTCCAAGAATTCTATATCATTTCCCATCAACAGTATGTCATCCACATATAATATGAGAAATGCTACAGAGCTCCCACTCACTTTCTTGTAAATGCAGGCTTCTCCATAAGTCTGCGTAAACCCAAACGCTTTGATCATCTCATCAAAACGAATGTTCCAACTCCGAGATGCTTGCACCAGCCCATAAATCGAGCGTTGGAGCTTGCACACCTTGTCAGCATTCTTAGGATCGACAAAACCTTCCGGCTGCATCATATACAATTCTTCCTTAAGGAAACCATTAAGGAATGCTGTTTTGACGTCCATTTGCCATATCTCATAATCATAGAATGCGGCAATTGCTAACATAATTCAGACGGACTTCAGCTTTGCTACGGGTGAGAAAGTCTCATCATAGTCAACCCCTTGAACTTGTCGATAACCTTTAGCGACAAGCCGAGCTTTATAGATGGTTACGTTATCATCCGCGTCTGTCTTCTTAAAGATCCATTTATTTTCTATGGCTCGCCGATCAACGGGCAAGTCGGTCAAAGTCCATACTTCGTTTTCATACATGGATCCTATCTCGGATTTCATGGCTTCCAGGCATTTGTCGGAATCCGGGCCCGCCATCGCTTCTTCATAGTTCGAAGGTTCACCGTTGTCTAACAACATGATTTCCAAGACAGGGTTGACGTACCACTCTGGTGCGGAACGTGTCCTTGTGGACCTACGAAGTTCAATAGCAACTTGATCTGAAGTTTCATGATCATCATCATTAACTTCCTCTCTAGTCGGCGCAGGCACCTCAGGAACATTTTCTTGAGCTGCGCCACTTACCGGTTCAAGAGGTAATACTTCATCAAGTTTTACTTTCCTCCCACTTATTTCTTTCGAGAGAAACTCTTTCTCTAGAAAGGACCCATTCTTGGCAACAAAGATCTTGCCTTCGGATCTGAGGTAGAAGGTATACCCAATAGTTTCTTTAGGGTATCCTATGAAGACGCATTTTTCCGATTTGGGTTCGAGCTTTTCAGGTTGAAGTTTCTTGACATAAGCATCGCATCCCCAAACTTTTAGAAACGATAGCTTAGGTTTCTTCCCAAACCATAATTGATACGGTGTCGTCTCAATGGATTTCTACGGAGCCCTATTTAAAGTGAATGCGGCAGTCTCTAAAGCATAGCCCCAAAATGACAGCAGTAAATCGGTAAGAGACATCATAGATCGAACCATATCCAATAGAGTGCGATTACGACGTTCGGACACACCATTACGCTGAGGTGTTCCAGACGGCGTGAGTTGTGAAACTATTCCACATTTTCTTAAGTGTGTGCCAAATTCGTGACTCAAGTATTCTCCCCCACGATCTGATCGCAAGAACTTGATTTTCCTGTCACGTTGATTCTCAACCTCGCTCTGAAATTCCTTGAACTTTTCAAAGGTCTCAGACTTGTGTTTCATTAAGTAGACATACCCATATCTACTCAAGTCATCAGTGAGGGTGAGAATATAACGATAGCCACCGTGAGCCTCAACACTCATTGGACCGCACACATCAGTATGTATGATTTCCAATAAGTTGGTTGCTCGCTCCATTGTTCCTGAGAACAGAGTCTTGGTCATTTTACCCATGAGGCATGGTTCGCACGTGTCAAATGATTCGTAATCAAGAGACTCCAAAAGTCCATCTGCATGGAGCTTCTTCATGCGTTTGACACCTATGTGACCAAGGCGGCAGTGTCACAAGTATGTGGGACTATCATTATCAACCTTACATCTTTTGGTATTCACACTATGAATATGTGTAACATTACGCTCGAGATTCATCAAGAATAAACCATTCACCAACGGAGCATGACCATAAAACATATCTCTCATATAAATAGAACAACCATTATTCTCGGATTTAAATGAGTAGCCATCTCGAATTAAACGAGATCCTGATACAATGTTCATGCTCAAAGCTGGCACTAAATAACAATTATTGAGGTTTAAAACTAATCCCGTAGGTAAATGAAGAGGCAGCATGCCGACGGCGATCACATCAACCTTGGAACCATTCCCGACGCGCATCGTCACCTTGTCCTTCGCCAGTCTCCGCTTATTCCGCAGCTCCTGCTTTGAGTTAGAAATGTGAGCAACCGCACCGGTATCAAATACCCAGGAGCTACTACGAGTACTGGTAAGGTACACATCAATTACATGTATATCACATATACCTTTAGTGTTGCCGGCCTTCTTGTCCGCTAAGTATTTGGGGCAGTTCCGCTTCCAGTGACCACTTCCCTTGCAATAAAAACACTCAGTCTCGGGCTTGGATCCATTCTTTGGATTCTTCCCGTCAGCTTGCTTACCGGGCGCAACTCCCTTGCCGTCCTTCTTGAAGTTCTTCTTACCCTTGCCTTTCTTGAACTTAGTGGTTTTATTCACCATCAACACTTGATGTTCCTTTTTGACTTCCACCTCTGCTGATTTCAGCATTGAATATACCTCAGGAATGGTCTTTTCCATCCCCTGCATATTGAAGTTCATCACAAAGCTCTTGTAGCTCGGTGGAAGCGACTGAAGGATTCTGTCAATGACCGCGTCATCCGGGAGATTAACTCCCAGCTGAGTCAAGCGGTTATGCAACCCAGACATAGTGAGTATGTGCTCACTGACAGAACTATTTTCCTCCATCTTACAGCTGAAGAACTTGTCGGAGACTTCATATCTCTCGACCCGGGCATGAGCTTGGAAAACCATTTTCAGCTCTTCGAACATCTCATATGCTCCGTGTCTCTCAAAACGCTTTTGGAGCCCCGGTTCTAAGCTGTAAAGCATGCCGCACTGAACGAGGGAGTAATCATCAACACGTGTCTGCCAAGCGTTCATAACGTCTTGGTTCTGTGGGACGGGTGCGTCACCTAGCGGTGCTTCTAGGACATAATCTTTCTTGGCAGCTATGAGGATGATCCTCAGGTTCCGGACCCAGTCCGTATAGTTGCTGCCATCATCTTTCAGCTTGGTTTTCTCTAGGAACGCGTTGAAGTTGAGGACAACGTGGGCCATTTGATCTACAAGACATATTGTAAAGATTTTAGACTAAGTTCATGATAATTAAGTTCATCTGATCAAATTATTCAATGAACTCCCAATCAGATAGACATCCCTCCATTCATCTAAGTGAAACATGATCTGAGTTAACTAGGTCGTGTCCATCATCATGTGAGACGAACTAGTCAACATCGGCGAACATCTTCATGTTGATCGTATCTTCTATACGACTCATGCTCGACCTTTCGGTCTTCCGTGTTCCGAGGCCATGTCTGTACATGCTAGGCTCGTCAAGTCAACCTAAGTGTATTGCGTGTGTAAATCTGGCTTACACCCGTTGTATTTGAACATTAGAATCTATCACACCCGATCATCACGTGGTGCTTCGAAACAACGAACCTTCGCAACGGTGCACAGTTAGGGGGAACACCTTCTTGAAATTATTACGAGGGATCATCTTATTTAAGCTACCGTCATTCTAAGCAAATAAGATGTAAAACATGATAAACATCACATGCAATCAAATAGTGACATGATATGGCCAATATCATTTGCTCCTTTTGATCTCCATCTTCGGGGCTCCATGATCATCGTTGTCACCGGCATGACACCATGATCTCCATCATCGTGTCCTCTTGAAGTTGTCTCGTCATATATTACTTCTACTACTATGGCTAACGCTTTAGCAATAAAGTAAAGTAATTACATGACGTTTATGTTGACACGCAGGTCATAAATAAATAAAGACAACTCCTATGGCTCCTGCCGGTTGTCATACTCATCGACATGCAAGTCGTGATTCCTATTACAAGAACATGATCAATCTCATACATAACATATATCATTCATCACATCCTTTTGGCCATATCACATCACACGGCACATGCTGCAAAAACAAGTTAGACGTCCTCTAATTGTTGTTGCAAGTTTTTACGTGGCTGCTATAGGTTTCTAGCAAGAACGTTTCTTACCTACGCCAAAACCACAACGTGATATGACAATTTCTATTTACCCTTCATAAGGACCCTTTTCATCGAATCCGATCCGACTAAAGTGGGAGAGACAGACACCCGCCAGCCACCTCATGCAACTAGTGCATGTCAATCGGTGGAACCAGTCTCACGTAAGCGTACGTGTAAGGTCGGTCTGGGCCGCTTCATCCCACGATGCCGCCGAATCAAGATAAGACTAGTAACGGCAAGCAAATTGACAATATCCACGCCCACAACTGCTTTGTGTTCTACTCGTGCATAGAAACTACGCATAGACCTAGCTCATGATGCCACTGTTGGGGAACGTAGCAGAATTTTAAAATTTTCTATGCATCACCAAGATCAATCTATGGAGTCATCTAGCAACGAGGGAGAGAGGAGTGCATCTACATACCCTTGTAGATCGCGCGCGGAAGCGTTCAAGAGAACGGGGTTGATGGAGTCGTACTCGTCGTGATCCAAATCACCGAACGGACGGCACCTCCGCGTTCAACACACGTACGGTTGGGAAGACGTCTCCTCCAACTTGACCCAGCAAGGGGGAAGGAGAGGTTGATGAAGATCCAGCAGCACAACGGCGTGGTGGTGGAAGCAACGGCGATCTCGGCAGGGCTTCGCCAAGCTCAGGGAGATGAGTGTCACGGGAGGGAGAGGCAGGCGCCAGGGGCTAGGGTGCGGCTGCCCTCCCTCCCCCCCCCCCCTATATATAGGGTCCCTAGGGGGGGCGCCGGCCCTAGGAGATCCAATCTCCAAGGGGGGGCGGCGGCCAAGGGGGTGGCTTGCCCCCCAAGCCAAGTGGGGCACCCCCCACCCCTAGGGTTTTCAACCCTAGGCACAGGGGGAGGCCCAAGGGGGGTGCACCAGCCCACTAGGGGCTGGTTCCCCTCCCACTTCAGCCCATGGGCCCCTCCGGGATAGGTGGCCCCACCCGGTGGACCCCCGGGACCCTTCCGGTGGTCCCGGTACAATACCGATTACCCCCGAAACTTTCCCGATGGCCGAAACTTGACTTCCTATATATAAATCTTCACCCCCGGACCATTTTGGAACTCCTCGTGATGTCCGGGATCTCATCCGGGACTCCGAAAAACTTTCGGGTTACCGTATACTAATATCTCAACAACCCTAGCGTCACCGAACCTTAAGTGTGTAGACCCTACGGGTTCGGGAGACACGCAAACATGACCGAGACGACTCTCCGGTCAACAACCAACAGCGGGATCTGGATACCCATGTTGTCTCCCACATGCTCCTTGATGATCTCATCGGATGAACCATGATGTCGAGGATTCAATCAATCCGTATACAATTCCCTTTGTCAATCGGTACGTTACTTGCCCGAGACTCGATCGTCGGTATCCCAATACCTCGTTCAATCTCGTTACCGGCAAGTCACTTTACTCGTACCAGAATGCATGATCCCGTGATCAACCACTTGGTCACATTGAGCTCATTATGATGATGCATTACCGAGTGGGCCCAGAGATACCTCTCCGTCATACGGAGTGACAAATCCCAGTCTCGATTCGTGCCAACCCAATAGACACTTTCGGAGATACCTGTAGTGTACCTTTATAGTCACCCAGTTACGTTGTGACGTTTGGCACACCCAAAGCACTCCTACGGTATCCGGGAGTTGCATAATCTCATGGTCTAAGGAAATGATACTTGACATTCAGAAAAGCTATAGCAAACGAACTACACGATCTTTGAGCTATGCTTAGGATTGGGTCTTGTCCATCACATCATTCTCCTAATGATGTGATTCCGTTATCAATGACATCCAATGTCCATAGTCAGGAAACCATGACTATCTTTTGATCAACGAGCTAGTCAACTAGAGGCTCACTAGGGACGTGTTGTGGTCTATGTATTCACACATGTATTACGATTTCCGGATAACACAATTATAGCATGAACAATAGACAATTATCATGAACAAAGAAATATAATAATAACAATTTTATTATTACCTCTAGGGTATATTTCCAACATCATCCTCCGTTGTCTCATCGCTGTTGCCTTCTTTGGGTGTGTCCACCATGTATATATCGTATGATGAGGTGGATGTCCAGTGCCCTGTGGGCATTGGTTCCTCTTCGACTCCTGCATTGTCGTCCATACCGTCGATGTCTTCAGAGTCGAAGTCGAGCATGTCGGTTAAGTCATCGACAGTGGCTACTAAGTGGGTGGTGGGTGGGCGGCAAATTTCTTCGTCATCCGCATCCCAATCCTGCCGGACGTAGTTCGGCCAGGCCTCTCCTGACAAGGAGAGAGACCTTAATGAGTTCAGTATGTCGCTAAAGGGCGAGTGCTGAAAAATATCCGCGGAGGTAAACTCCATGATCGGCGCCCAATCGGATTCGACAGGAACGGGCGCAAGCGGTTCGGAGTCCGTGGCCGGAGAAGGATCCGGCAGTTTGGCAACACGGCTCTCGTGAAGGGTAAAGTCGATATTCGGCTCGATCGCCGCTGAGGGTACGGCCTCCATGACGGGGTCCATCCACCCGTCCATGGATGGCGCAACTGGCTTCGAATTGAGGCTCGGAGCGGCTGCCAGTGCAATCTCCTGAATACGGTCCGATGGTAGAGCTAAATCGTACTCATCGTGACCGCGCGGCGCACAAGGCAGGGGCTCGAATCCGTCGAAGATCAAGTCTCCGCGGATATCGGCCATGTAATTTAAGCTTCCAAACCTGACCTGGTGGCCAGGGGCGTAACTTTCGATCTGCTCCAGATGGCCAAGCGAGTTGGCCCGCAGTGCGAAGCCGCCGAACACAAAGATCTGTCTGGGGAGAAAAGTCTCACCTTGGACTACATCGCTATCGATGATCGTAGGAGCCATCAAGCCTAACGGCGACGACACAGAGGAACTCTCAATGAAAGCACCAATGTCGGTGTCAAAACCGGCGGATCTCGGGTAGGGGGTCCCGAACTGTGCGTCTAAGGCGGATGGTAACAGGAGACAGGGAACACAATGTTTTACCCAGGTTCTGGCCCTCTTGATGGAGGTAAAACCCTACGTCCTGCTTGATTTATTCTTGATGATATGAGTATTACAAGAGTTGATCTACCACGAGATCGGAGAGGCTAAACCCTAGAAGCTAGCCTATGGTATGATTGTATGTTGTCCTACGGACTAAAACCCTCCGGTTTATATAGACACCGGATGGGGCTAGGGTTACACAAGGTCGGTTACAAAGGAGGAGATATACATATCCGTATTGCGTAGCTTGCCTTCCACGCCAAGTAGAGTCCCATCCGGACACGAGATCAAGTCTTCAATCTTGTATCTTCATAGTCCAACAGTCCGGCCTAAGGATATAATCCGGCTGTCCGGATACCCCCTAATCTAGGTCTCCCTCGGCATCTCTTGGCGATGGATCACGTCAGCCACGTACTCTGCTGGGACTTGTTACCGGACGCTCTTCTCTGGATCGAGCATCGAGTCGGCTTGGCAGCTTACCTGGAAGTCTTGGGCGCCTCTCAGGGTCAAGATCTTTCTATGGCTGGCCTATCAGGACAGATGTTGGATGGCGGATAGGTTGGCATGTCGTGGCCACCCCAGGCGCCTCTCTGTTTGATGTGCAACCAGGAGCCGGAGACTATGCAGCACCTGCTGGCCGGTTGCTCTTTTTCGCGCCAATTTTAGCACGAGATCCTCTCTTGGTGCCACGTCACAGCCACCCTACCCAACTCGGACTGCGAGTTTCGCGAGTGGTTCTCTGCCTCCATCCACGACTCCCCCACACCACTCTTCGTCGTGGGCTTGCCACTGTCATCATCCTCACTACTTGGAGACTTTGGAAGTACGTAACGACTGCGTGTTCAACGGCGGTAGCCCTTCTGTCATCAGACTCTCCGATTGCATCAAAGAAGACGCCCGCGCTTGGGTGCGCACCAGGGCCAATGGGCTTGGCCAATTGATTGGCGAGACGTAGTGTGTTTCTACTTGGGTTGTGCAGACCCTCTACCTACGCCCTTGTTTATCTCGTTCACACCATCTCTTGTATGCATGTTCTTACGGGATCAACCTTGTAACAATCACATTCTATTCCTTCTACCAATACAATGATACACAAATCTTTTGCATACTCACGAAAAAGAAACTAAAACTTAAAACCCTATGAATTTGAGTTAATTACACCTATGATACACGAACTTGTACGGTGTGTACAAATTCATACAACAACTTGCAAGATGACACAAATTGATCATATAACTTGAGTTTCGGGGACATTTCAGTACAATTCGGTCACTTACCGTTAGTGCTCCGTTACATTCGTCTACATTGCACGCCAGCGTGGCACCAGGCCCACACTCTCCTTTATCATAACGTGGGTCCATCCTGTCAGCCACTGGGAGAAATTAGTTTTAACTAAAAAATGTTCTGACCAGGTGTCGAGCCAGAGACGTCCGCACAAATTCCACCTGTTTGCTGTTAAACAATGATCCAAAGTTATCTATATCCTTTTAGGCTGCGTACGCTGCTTTCTTTTTCATTACTGTATTTTTTTCACTGGTAATGTCCGCTGTTTTTCTCTCTTTTTTTGCCGGTAGTGTACGCTGCTTTCTCAATGCATATATATTTTGGATTCTTTTTAGATACATACGTATGGCATTTGAGAAATGGGCTCCACATAAGTTTTCACATTTTTTTTGATTTTTTTAAAATTTCTAAATATGCTTTCTGATTTTTTTAAAGGCTCCAACAAGCCCGTCAACCACAATTTTTTTTTGTGATATAGGCAGACTGGTAGAGTTAACGGACCATTTGACGGTGAGTAACAGAAATGTATGAAAATGTTTCCAAAACTCAAGTTAGTGGATTAATTTGTGTCATTTTTCAAGTTGTCGTATGAATCTGTACATACCATGCAAGTTTGTGTACTATATGTGTAATTAACTCTGTGAATTTTTGACAGTTTAGCAGACTATGGTGATGATTAGTCAGCGGCAGCTAGTTTTGCAGTCTGTTTACGTCTCAAAGGACAAATGCCCTTACAGAAGCTAGCTATAGACCTTTTCTCTATAGAATGCTGAAAACAAATGAAGGCAAGTCGCTAAAGCATAATCTGCTATATCTAAATAGAAGCCCTCACTAGGTGATTATTTTTGCGTTCTAATGCATCCACGTCACAATATTTTTTTCTAAACCATTCGATTAACCACAGAAGGCTCAGATCTGCAGCCCAAAAGATAATCCAACCGGGCTCCACGCCCCTCCCGATGTCTCCTTCCTCGACCCGTGGAAGCGAAAGCGAAAGCGAACCACTCCAATCGAGACGTCGCCATGGAATCCCTTCTCACAAGGCTGGTCACGCCGAGAAGTGTGGACGAAATCACTATTCTGACCCTTTGAACGAACTTTGTCACAAAATGAACTCGATGTGAAAGTATTTCACGATTTGACCATTTTAGCAACGCCACAGCCCGCGGCGTTTCTGTCCAACATAGAAACGCCGAGGTAGCTAGCGTTTCTGACCAAAGAAGAAACGCCGAGGTAGCTAGCGTTGCGGACCAGATAAGAAACGCCGAAGGCGCTGGCGTTGCAGCCCATCATAGAAACGCCAATGACCATGGCGTTGCTGCCCTTTTTCATGTGCATGTGGAACGTGGATGAATAACCTAATTAATAAGGCTAACTAATTATGACCAAAGAGGGCAGCAACGCCATGGTTCCTTGGCGTTTCTATGATGGTCAGAAACGCCAGCGCCTTCGGCGTTTCTTACCTGGTCCGCAACGCTAGCTACCTCGGCGTTTCTTCTTTGATCAGAAACGCTAGCTACCTCGGCGTTTCTTCTTTGAGCAGAAACGCCGCGGGCTATGGCGTTGCTAAAAGGGTCAGATCGTGAAATACTTTCACGTCGAGTTCATTTTATAACAAAGTTCGTTCAAAGGGTCAGAATAGTGATTTCGTCCGAGAAGTGTCATATATTAGTATCATGCATCTGATACTAGTGTATGATACTACCTTCACAATGCATAGGATCATATTTCGGTATCATAGTGACCTCGTTTATTGTCATGCATGACACATATTAGTACATCATCTAATATGATACGATATATATTGTGATATTCAATCCTCGCTTTTCTCATTTAATTGTGTGTCACCTCAGCAAAATGCCTAGTTGGCATGCATGATACTACCTATGATACTCCCATTGTGACCAGTCTAAGCTCTTCCACATCTCGCTCAGCCCAAGAGATAATCCCACCATCCCGTCTCATTCCCCATCTCGTTCAACCCAAATGACACAAACGCCACTTGGCGGTGGACGCAACAGAGCCCAATCTACTCTAGGGTTTGTGGCCGCCGTTGGGTGTAGAACTGGCGGGTAAGGTGGCGATGGCGGCTCAAGGGTAGGATAATCATTGCCTACTGGCTACGTGCATGTTCCCTGGGACACAACTCCAACCCTGGGGTTGCGTCCCCTCTTTGTGCTAAGGGTCTCCACACACCCTCTTCCTCTTGGCATATGCCGATCCTTTCGTGCTCTCATGAATCCAGTCTTTACAGGTCCAGTTCATTTCTTGGTTGATGCAAACCTCGAATTATATAATTGTTCTAAGATGCTCAAACTTTACATGATTCGACTGTTGTACCGATATGACTATTGAACTGAAATTTCACCCTTAAATTTTAACTGTCCCAATGTTGAACTTCAAATTCACATATTTATCTACGAATGCATACCATGATGAAGAAACGTTGATGCTACTGTTATTTTGTTGCTTACCATATGAAGCTGGATAAAATGCACTCTTACTTTGTTGTTGGCTGCTACAAACTTAACACATGGTGTGTATCCATGACTTTCTATAGTAATAATAATATAACTGAATTTATTTCCATCTTCATTTTACAGATAGAAACTTATAGTTATCTACTAAGTTGATGAATTGAAATCTTTTCCTGCACACATTGCTCCTGCAATCATTAGCGAGAGGGTTGCTCTCATCCTAGGCTAGAATCCATTTGTGCCCTCGACATTGCCTGTGCCAAACAACCATGTCATGTTGTACGTACAAACTTCCTCTTACACTTACAAATAAAACAAAATTAAGTATGAAAACAGGTTCACCTTCCAAGATATCAGTCATATCATCAGAAAAAGCTTCTTAATTGATGACATAAATCCACTTTCAATGCGACTTGCTATAGAGGTGAGCAAGTATTTGATATTCACTAACAAACTGTTTCCTACATGCCAACTTGAACCATGAAACATTTGTAGGCATCCCAAACCAACAAGATGTTGTCCCTTACAGAATTCGACCAGAAAAAATAGCGAGAGGTTTGTTGTCGTCCTTCAAACTAAAGTTGCCATTCAATTTCAAATAAGTGCCTCCAGTATTTTAGTTATAATGTACACTACTTTATAGTTCATCTGCCCTTAGCCAAGCGACCTCCCCGGTTAAATAAGCTGCTCCCAGCGATATATAAAAGACTCAAACAAAGTATTACTGATGGATATGCATACGTATTTAAATCCTTGACCAATGTTTTGCCATAAAATTTTGCTTCACAAGAACTCCGGTACAAAAAGGAAAAAAATAACTTCACTGAAGAGATGTTAACATTATTCTAGCTAGCAAGTAAATCATACCATTCTTCTGTGTATTTATTAAAGAAAAATAAAATACATACATTGATTGGACATTAAGTTATATTTTCACTATTTATCATCAACACCGGTATAAATTATGTTCACCAGTTATGACTATCTACATGTATCACAACTTTCTATCAATCACTCACTTTATATTTCTATCCAGCACTAGAAAAAACAAGAACTCGGGAAACCTTCTAGAACAACCAGAGTAATACCATGAGGAATAATATATATCAAGGTACTATGCAACGCATAAATCTAAAAAATTGACCTAGCAGTTAGGAATTAACCAACTCACCATACTATCCAGGTAAAATACCTTCCTAAAGGTGCTACAAATTTTTCAGCATGTAGGGCAGTGTCATGCTTTGCTACAGAGAAGATACATTAGAGAAGTTCTCATACTTCTATGTATTCTCAGCGGTACAAAACTGCATCTATATCATCATGTGGGGCTACATGTATTTGTGTGAGCTCTGATGATATAATCTGCACATTTTCTGGATATTTTTCTGAAGTTTGTCGTCCTACCATTATGTGAATGTTTGGTTTGATTGTATTGCCAATTATATATGATCTATGTTTGGGTAGTAGATTGTGTTGTTTCATGGACAAGTTATGCCTATGCTAACCATCTTGGATCTCCGTTTTTGTTTGCACAAAAAATGCAGTGTGGTCATGCAAGTTGCCTTAAATTTCTGAACATTTCTTGCTTTGTGATACAAATTTTAAGATAATCTTTGAAGATCTATAGGAATTTGATTTTACATCTGTATATACTTTCTCAAATTGTTCGTTGTTGAAAGAAAATGGTATAACAGGTACGTGAGCGTATTCTGTTTACCCGTCAATTGCATTTGATTTATGTGGCATCATGTGAATATTTGAATTTCTACGTGACATTCTGAAGTGTGAATGCTTTAATTATGTAGGAAATTAATTCTAATCACTTGGAGGATAAGATTATCCACAAATAACTTTTGGATCAATGCCTATTTGTGAAGTCTATCATATTATTTCACTTATTTTCTTCTTCCATACGTTGATGTTACTCCAAAAATCCGCTACAAAGTCCTCCAGTAACTAGCGGGGGCATCATTTAGTTTATATAGGTTTGCAACAGCAACGGGTAACTGCCTTGGCACTAGGGCCGGAACCCTTGTCTATTTCTTTTGATAATGGGCGTTTTATTACTTAAAAGATTTAAGTATTATGCACACGGCCAAACAAGTCCATGTCCAACAGGTAAAAAGTAAAAACCGGCGAAATACAAGTGATCATGTAGAGACTGTATAATGCCTAAGACTAGGTAGGGCCAATCCTAAGATTATGTTGCTATCCATGTCAGCAAAAAATATTCCTCGCCGCATCCTCCAAGCGTGTACGCATCTTCGTAAATAAATGTCAATTCTTCACACATTGTAGAGACGACCATAAACGGAACGTACCAGTACATCTATCGATAACCTGCATAAAGAAAGAAATTTTATCATTAAAAACCTTATCATTTCTACATAGTCAAAACGGCCATATAACGGCAAGCGCTCCCATCCTAAGCAAAATTCTAAACTTGTGATCAATCCCATGTAACCCGTTGTCTGTGTCCGAGCAGACCCACCAAAGACAATCCTCGACCGAATCATGCGAGATTCGCCAGACAAACACCTCCACACACCTTCTAACGATGCTAGACGCACCACTAGGATAAGGCTAGGCGGGGAGAAGTTTATTCCATCTTCAGGGAGCCAACACCGTCTCGTCTTTCTGAGCATGACACAAACCCTAACAAAACTTAAAAAGTGTCTAAAAAATGAAGCCCTCTCGGCCAGGATCCACCGCACCCTCATGGCCCTAAGGCCACAGGAGACGAGGCAGATCGGTGGCACCGCCGCCTGAGGCAAGAACCCTAGTTGCTTGTTCGCTTGGGAGGAGAAAGGAAGGGGATTGGTTTGTGATTTCCATTGGCGGATCTAGCAACGAGAGTTGCGCTTAGGGCTAAGCTAATTTGAGTAATGCATTCTAGTGATTTTCTATATTTTTTGGGTTATTTTCCATACTTTGTATGAAAGAGTTGCAAAAGTCGTTGCTAATAGGCCAAGGGCTATAGCCCTAACTACTCTAGGCATGTCTTCACCATTACTAGCCTCTCTTTAGTATAGCTGGCCCACTTGGTGACTAATGACAAGATTATATAGCAACTAAAGTGCAAAAGCATTTCAGACGTGAGACGGCCAGAAATCGTGAGGATTTTTTTTTAGAAAAGGAGGATTACCCCGGCCTCTGCATCAGAGTGATATGCAACCCCTTTATTAAGCCAAGTGGATGTGAGATGGATGAAAACTAGTTCGATTTTTAGATTTCTGAAATTTTAGAGATTTTACCACGTGCCAGATTGCGATGATGAAAAGAACGCACCAGGTTTTTCACGTTCCTCCAACCTGTCTGCGTGATCGACCGGCTGGCGGACTGGCGTGGTGATGTCTCATCAAGTCAGCATTGTTGGCCACTGCGTGATTCATCCATCGAAACATGGCAAATTTAGGGTGTCCAGTCTTTTCCCTTCCCGAACGGCGCGCTCGCATCGCAGGTGTAGGCTCGTGCCTACGCCTCAGCTACGCTCCGATCGCGTCGGGCTCGGGCCGGGTCATCGCTCATCGCCACTGAAAATGCCGTTCACGTCCGATTTGATGCTTCCTCTGCCTACTACTCCCACGGGAATATATTTTGTAGGAGTAGAAAAGTACTGTAGGTGCCTCGCGGCCCGTCTCGTCTGTGCTGTCCATGTCTCCCACGACCACGAGATCGTCCATGGGTCGATGGCGACCCTTCCCTACCGCGTGTACGGGCGACGGATCTACGCATGCAAATTCGCCGGCCGGCAAAAGCTTGCGCGGCGCGGCCATGCCGCCATCGCCATGCACGACGCATGTTTTCTGGTGCTTGTCGCGACGCCCTTTGCTCCGGTATTCCAAAGCGAAGCACACGAACAGCTTTGCAAAGCAGCATACAGCGGCGTGCGCTGCCGTGCGCGCATGTTCGTGGGAGCCAGCGGCCTGAGCTTTAACGAGATCGAAGCGGGATGGACGGTTACCTCTCGGGTGAAGACGATCGAGGTCGATCTGTCGCTGGGGAACATCTGCAGCAGCACATTCTCGTTAGCGATATATCAGCGGGCCGTGAAGATTGATGCGGCCATGCGTGGCCCGCGCGTCGTGGCCGCTGCTACCGCCAGCGTACGTACGTTGCCCACCGGCACCATTCATGGCTGCGGGAAGGACCGCACGCAGCCCCCACGTCGTCCCTGCTAGGGCGACTTGAGCGGCACCCGAACCCTAGCCGCTGGGGACATGACCTTCCTCCTCCCCTCCCTCCACCGCCGCCAGGGGGCCCCGGCGGGCTAAGCCTGGGGGCCGACTGCACTGGTGGGGGACTCCCTCTCTCTCATGCGTCTTAGGGGTGGTGCACGGCCTCTAAACGTGTGGAGGTGTGGCTGATCCAGTCTTTACGGCGCGACAGCGACTACTGCGGCACGCGGCGACATGGATGCCGAGCTTGCCACGGGCGGCGGCAGCCGCAGATGCAGTGGGCGGCCCGGGTCACGGGCGGTGGCGGTGGCTCTGGTCGGCGGCCGGCTATCCTGCGGCGACGCGCCATCGGGCTTCGGGTCGGCAGCTGTAGCATGGAGGGTCTGGTGGACAGGCTGGCGGCATGCAGACTATGGCCTCCGGTCAGATTTGATTTGGCCGGTGCAGCCGACGATGGTGGTCATCTTCTCTGTCGAAGGTGGTCGGTCTAAAATTGGGTGGTCGGATCTTGAGATCCGTCATCTAGTCTCGGCTGCGTGTCGGGGAGACATAGTTGTCGGTGAAAATCGAGCAGATGGCAGGCAATGCAGGCATTCTGCGTCGTTACCTTGATGAAGGCATCATCGTGTAATTACTGACGACCCACTCGTGCTGTTCCGGGGAAAACCCGGATCTGGTCTTCCAAATCGGACGATGGCGACACTGCGGTGTCATTTTTCTCTTGGAAACATCGTTTGTGGAGCAACGCCGGAAGACAGGGGCAGGAGGCCGAGCGGCTTCGTCTTGCATGAAACTTTGGTGGAGAAGTCAAGTCATGCCTGGCCAACAGGTGCTACGCGGTGTCATGCCTGTTCGGCAGGTGCTACATATGACAGGTCTTTCAGGGACTTCAAATTGTGTCGGCTGATGGTACTTGGCGGCATGGTGCGGCGACCGCGCGTGCTCAGCAGTTTGCACATGGAGGTGGTGCCATTCGATGTCGTGGTGACGTTGATGGATGGCCGAGCTGGTAAAGATAATGATGATCTCTTTTCTGAAGATGGATAAGCCGTTCGATGATGATGACGGCTTCTAAAACGTGTGTATGTGATGTATTTTTTAGGTTTGTTACATCGGCTGTAGGTTCCGATACATTATGCGGATGGATCTCTGCATTATCGAGTTTGTAGGTACGAGCGACAGTTTTGGAAGATTTGATGTATGTTCTTGTCGTACCTTTGTTCAATAATTAATAAAGATGAATGTGATATAGAGTCGGGGTTTTAACCTCCTTTTCCGGAAGAAAACTCGCCCACCGGCACCGCCCGGCCGGCAGTGAGGACGTGGAGAGGCGATGGGGGCAGGCACTTTTGCAGTGCGCTCTTGCCCCGAAGGACATCGAAACGAGCGCATCCAACACAAGGACAAAGGTCGTTACAAAAGCTGCCTAGGTCGTCTGTTCCTTCAAGGCTGCAATTCACATGTTATGTTATGTTATGTTATGTCAAGTTAAGGAGCGCCAAACTCTTTATCCATATGAAATTCATCTGTGTAAGCCCAAGCAACATATCACAGTATATGCAAACAGCAAAAATCAACCAAGAACTTGAGAAACGATATATATACAAACACTGTATTGTGCTGAATAGTTAAGCGAATTTTCATACAAAGAAATGCGATACATTAATCATGATAAGTATCCATGTCGGTTGCTAATACTAGTAGTCCAAACATACACAGCCACGGTGGAGGAGAATCCAGCAGTCGGGCTTCAGAGGGGCATTATGTCTTACTTCGTGGTCAGCTCGGTCATGTAACCCGGCGTGCGGGAGAGGTGGGTGGCGGAGAAGAAGGATATATGTTTTTTCTACTAAATGACCCCTTAATAAGAAACTTAATTCCTTCACCGACCCCTCAAAAAGTCTTATTTCGGAATTTGACCCCGAGATAGATGCCAATTTATTTGGCGTTTTTAATACACGTAATAACGCCTAATTATTTTGCGCCGTCAAATCCGTGCTAGAAGTCAATCTGACGTGTCAAAAGTCAATGACAGCAAATCTGTGTTGGAAGTCAATCTTAGAATGAATACAAGCCAATTTATTTGGCGGCATTGGCTTTTGACACATCAGATTGACTTCCAACACGGATTTGGCGGCGCCAAATAATTAGGTGTTATTATGTGCATTAAAACGCCAAATAAATTGACGTCTATCTCGCGGGCCAAATTCTGAAATAAGATATTTCTTTTGGGTCAGTGAAGTGATTTAGTTTCTTGAGGGGTCATTTAGTAAAAATAATATAAGGAACAAACATGTATTTGTGTTCTTCGCAATCTATTAGTGGTGCATGACACAATCAACATTATATGTTGGTCCAATACACCTTTCATAACCGGGGTGAGACTAAACTTTCCGCACATCCTTATCATGCATGAATGGATCATATGGGCCTCTAGGATTTTTTTTAAGAACTACTAGAATCAGTAAAATGGGCTAAAAGCCCAATGACTCCAACATATTGTATGTTTTGTAATAGATTATATTTGTGTATATGTGTTCCAAACGTTGCTATCACACAAATTATAGAGCATGCATGGGTTGGTCAATTGTTTAACAGACCAGAGACATGTGTGAAAATGAAAATAATCAATGAACAAAGAAAATAACTAAGAATTAATAGAGTGCAGAAAGTTTGACAAGGGCACTTGTGTTGTAAATTCGCGCGAGGGGCTCCTTTTGGATCTGAACTGAATGAGAACAAACCGCTTATCGACACCTCATTCATAGAACCATTTATTTGATATTTATATCAACGATCTACAAAATCTACAAGAATATTTGTTAAACATATACGATCAAAGGCTACAATTGTTAAAGGATGGCTAATTTGGGTGTGAATAAATACAAATACATTGGTGTATCCAAGAGCATAAATTGTGGATGGGTGGGGTTTTTATGGGTTCCATTCTATGTCTACAAGTGAATCAACTTGCATTGATAGGTTTGTCAAGAAGCTATGTCGCAAACTTCTTTTTATAAATAACTAAGCAAACTTGCTCCAGCTACAAAATAGATTTCATTTTAGTGCACTCATAGACACTAAAATTTTACAATTACATATAGTTTATTCATATTTATAGCATAGTTATGTAGTTTAAGTATTGTTACTCCATATTTATAGCACATTGATGTATTTTTGTTTTGCTTTATTTGAGACCAAAATATACATTATTTTTATGTGAACTATCTACTTAGAGAGATTAAAATTGGACATCCTAGGAGCTCTCTCAGGTCATTGGCATGAAGAGTTGTCCGATTTTATATTTTGGTCGTCGCTGCCCATTGGATGCGGATTTCTAAGCAAAATTGTCCCTATTGGCTTGGATGCGGATGTCGCTCGTCATCCGATTAGCATCAGGAGCCGTCCCATTTTTAGTGTTTTGATTAATTGGGCTATATGTGTTGTTCTATCTAGAAAGCCCAACCATGAAAGCAACTTATTTGAGAAGATCACACCATAGACCAAAACCCAACCGTGGAAGCAACTTAAGTGAGCAACCATACCATAAAATGATGGAATCCAAATGCAAGCAATGCAATAAAAACAGCGCAGCCGAGCTCACATGTGAACATTGGAACAACAAGCTCAAGAGAAAGTTCAACATATCTAGAATGTAACATATAAGCTCAAAATTTACTGACAAATATATACATATTAGCTTATGCCAATTCTAAAACAAAGGAAAATTCCTCTATATTTGCTTCAACCTCTAACATTATAGTGTAAAGCGGAGTGGCGTGGCAACGCGCGCTATCACTTATCTGTAAATTTATAATCACACGAAATTAATTGAAAAGGTCGCTTTCCATTTTTTATAGTTTTTGTAGATCCTTGTTGTTTCCCTTTGGTTTGTTTCCCTAGCGGCATTGACGAGGTGGTGACAACGATGGTATTCCAGAACAAGCTGCCGGATTTGAAGTCTGATCCGGCACCGACAAAAGGCCTATGTGGGTAAGTGCTAACGGATTTGAAGTGGGGTGCTTCCATGGCAGCGGGCACAACCCGTGTGAGGTGGGGGCTCAATTTGGTTGATGTCCTCTCCTTTGTATGCGTATTGGAGTCGTTGATTAGATGGGCTACCAAATTCTCCTGGTGATGGAGGAAGTTGTACAACGGAAGGTCCTCATATAGGCTCATGGAAAGGGAGTCCCTATTTGACAGATTCTACGCCACATGGGTAGCATTTCTCACAGGGCAACCGTAGCATTAACAAGGTGCGGGAGTAAATAACATCGAACTATGTAAATGCCCACTCTCCTAAAGCAAAAAGAAAGAATGAAAGATGGTGCAGACCTCCTAGGGGTTTTGTTAAATTAAACGTGGATGCTTCTTTTGATCATGATCAGCTAAGAGGCACAACGGGTGCTGTTATCAAAGATGACAAAGGAAACTTCATAGTAGGTGATAACTGGAGGATTCAGTACTGTGCGGATGCCCTCACGGCAGAGGCGGTAGCACTCAGATTTGGTTTACTGTTGGCACAAAAGACGGGCTGCAATCGTCTAATCATCAATTCTGATAATATGGAGGTCATCGACACAATGAAGAACGGAGGACAGTCTGCGGGACCGGCTGCTGCAATTTTTGAGGATTGTTTTTTTATGGCATGTGATTTTCCTCAAACCAGTTTTGAACATTGTAACAGGGAAGCGAATAAAGTAGCTCATGAGCTTGCTAGATTAGCAAAAGGTTTCATGACTAGGGATTGGATAGAGGAGCCCATCGAAGCTCTTGTAACTCTCTTGATAGACGATGTAACAATTATTTCTAATTAATAAAGTTTCAAGTTTGTTTTTCAAAAAAAAAAACAAGGTGCAGGAGCAACTTTGGGAGATCGACACTGTAGCAAACAGTGACCATGTAGTGATGCGGCACTGTAGTGAATAGACATGGTGGCGTTTATTCCAAATCAGTTTGAACTCTTTTTTTGAAAATTCTAAGCATTTTCTAAAAGCGCAAACATTTTTTTATTTCTAGAAATTTGAAATTTCCGAATATTTTAAATTTTCAAACATTTTCTAATTTATGAATAAATTTTGAAATTTTCGAAGATTTTTAGGAACATTCTGAACATTGGCTAATTTGCTGAGCAAATTTTGGAATTCCTGAAAAAATATTAAAATTACAAATAAATCTTGAAATTTTAGGACATTTTCAAAAATTAAAAAAAATAGGAAAACCATATAATAAACGGACCGGAACCTTCTTGAACGTTTCGCTGGCTCTGTTAGCTTGCTTATGAGTTCAGCCGACTATTTGAGCAAAGAGCGTCAAATTGGAAACACATCATAGAATAGCACCTAAAACATGTAACTTGCATAGCTATGGGCCAGCCCAATTACCAAACCATGTCTATGGGCAGCCCAATTACCAACCCATGGCCCACATGCGACCTGTATAAATTACTGATTTGTTGCCTATAAGAGAAATAAGATATTATCATTTATTCATGGAGAGTTAATAGAGAATTGTAGAAGCCACGTGTTAAGATGCGAGATGGAAACATATAAAATATGTGTATGCGCATGTACGTGGAGGTGCAGGTTCGATGGAATTCCATACACGCATATCGCTCGACAACCCGAATCAACATACACCTCAACATTGGTGGGCCAGCCCAGGCGCAAGAAAAATTAAGATCGATTATTTCCTTTTAATAACTGGGGACCTACTTGTCTTAGGCTTCTCTATATATATAGCTATCATTCATCAGTTTTAGACTCGGGCTTTTTGTTTAGACATTGTTTAGCATTGATAAAATTCGCATCTGCGAGACGTGTAGGACTACCACCTTGTTCAAATCCTCTATGAAGAACCCCCACATTTATAGTTCACATTACATTACTACAGTTCTCGTAGGTTCTTTGGATGTCTGCAAGAACTCGTAGCTCGTAGTTCAGGTTGATCTTGCCTCCAACAATAAATAGTCATCAGATATTAGTATAGCGATGACCGACGCGTGTGCGCATTCCAAAATCTAACTTTGATCATAATTAAACCATTAATCTATATTTGATGAGTCTAGTTTAGTGTCAAATTTGAAAGCTACTTTCGAATACGAATCCAATTGTATAATTTTCCTCACATATAGTCAGCATTTGACCAGTCTAATTTATGGTCAATTTGGATTTCATTGCAATCGAGGGAGTAAGAAACTTTTAATTTTGACAATAAACTAGATTTTGAAGAAACAAAGAAAAATGTTTACGAATTAAAACAATGCTCATAAATTTTTTAAAAATCATGAATTTAGAGTTCACTGTTTACAAAAAAAATCATTCTCCTATTTAAAAATATCCATGTTTCTACAAAATGTTTATCAATAGTTAAGAAATATCATGACTATTTAAAATATTGATAAAGTATAAGAAAAAGTGAAAAAATATAAGACACAAATTAAAATAATGTTCACTATTTATGAATTAAAAAATATCTTTGTTTTTTCAAATATGCCTGAATTTATAAAATAAATCATGGATTTATAAAATTAATAGTGAATTTAAAATTCATGTATTTGAATATAATGTTCACGAAATTAGAAAAAAATGTTAAATTTAAATATTGTTCATGAATTTTAAAATTCTTAACAGGTTTTCAAATTTTCATTAATTTTGGGGTAATAAATACTTTACTCGGGAACTATGTTGTCCTATTTAATTTAAATATATATATATAGAAAAGGAAAATATGAAAATATGAAGTCACCGTAGGCGCCTCGTCGTCGACGGAAACGTCTCCTCTCACTGAAAGCGCATCGCCGAAAATCCTGAAATAAATCCAGAAATAATGCGAGCACCAGGATTTGAACCCTGGTGGGTTGGGGATACCACTGTCCACCTAACCATCTCAACCACAGGTTGGTTCTATTTTGATGAGAATTTGAGATATTAAGGATGCGTGGTTTTTTCGGAACAAAGAACTGGGCGCCCCTATGTCGACTCGCTGAAACGACTCATGCGAGCATATGGGCCGGCCCATTGGGCGGAAGGACACTGCCTAAATTTTTTTTCTGTTTTCCACGTTTTTATTTCGTTTTTTGATTCCATTTTTTAGTTTTGTTTACACTTCAAATTATCAAACATATATATTACAAAAATATAGTTTCATAATGTTTCAACAAATGTAATCATGCATTTGAAAAATGTTAAATGTTTATAGAAAATATGTTGACCATGCATTAAAAAAATAATGAAATATTTTGATCATGTATATGAAAATATTAATCTAGCATTCAAATGATGTAGAAAAGGTATTTTCAAAAAATTTAAACAAGCATTTGGAAATAGTAAATGTGTATAGAGAAAGTGTGGACCATGCATTAAAATAATGAATTGTTTTTATCATTGTATATTAAAATGTGAATCAAGTATATGAAAAAATGTTGAACACGTCTTTAAAAATGTTAATAAAGTGTTTAGAAATTGTTAAATGTGTATGGAAAAATGTTGATCATGCATTCAAAAAAATGTTAATCTTGAATTTGAAAAATGTTGATAAAGCATTTGCTAGGCCGAACTACCACGACCCACAATTACCGCGCAATACACGAGCCATCAATTACGTCAAGTTGCGTTAGCTAGATTGTGGCGAGTATATCTTGCATTAAGTGAGTTGGAAGGATCCCAAAGGTGCCTCTACAACCCACCACTCTTTGCCAGGCCGAACTGCCACAGCCCACAGTTAGCATGTAACACACAAGTCATCAATTTATGTCAAGTTGCCATAGCTAGACCGTGGGAGGATATCTTGCATTAAGCGAGTTGGAAGGATCCCCAGAAGCGCCTCTACAACCCACCACTCTTTGCCAGGCTGAACTGCCACAACCCACAGTTACCACATAACATGAGTCAGCAATTTACGTCAAGTTGGCTTATCTAGAGCAAGCGAGTATATCTTGCATTAACCGAGATAGAAGGATCTCTCGCTGAAGGATTTCTTTATCTGGTGTGTCAATTGGCTCGGCCCATTAACACACACCTAATGAAAGAAATAGTGGAGAAAAAGGGGCTGTCACGTGTTTGTGACGAAACTATAGGGTGCATCCTACTTGAGGTAAAAGAGCTAGTTTTCTCCACCGTTTTTTATGTTTCTCTTATTCGGTTTTCTCTGGGGGTTTTTCCTTTTCTTTTTCATTTCTTTCTTTGGTTTTATTTTTCATTCTCTTAGTTTTAGTTCATTTCTTTTTGGGTCTTCATTTTTTTGGTCTTCTTCATTTCTTTTGGGTTTTATTCTACAATTTTTGTATATGTCAACAATAGTTTTCTGATACATGTTTGACATTTTTCCAATACATATTTCGTATTTTCAAAATACAGGATCAACATTTTATCTATACAGATATTTTCAAAAATTTAAAATTCTTGATTAACATTTTTCAAATACATGATTAACTTTTTTGAATACATGGTCAATATTTTATCTATACACAATTTCAAAACTTTTCAAATACTCTATTAACATTTTCCAAATACAAGATTAAATTTTCCTAATATATGGTCTATATTTTTTCTATGCACATTTAACATTTTTCAAATGCTTAATTAACAGTCTTTAAATGAAATATTAAATTTTTTTAGGACATGGACAACTTTTTTTAAACACATTGAACATTTTTAAAATACTTGCTCAATATTTTCTTCAAATGCTTAATTAACATTTTTATGTACATGCAAAAATTAGACATAATTTTTTGAATACATGATCAACATTTTTCTATACATATTAAAAAATATACTTGATTATCATTTTTTAATACATGGTCAACATTTTTTCTATACATATTTAACATTTTCCAAATGCTTGATTAACATTTCTCAAACACTTGTTCAATATTTTTATTAAATACTTAATCAACATTTTTTAATACATGATCAAATAGTTTCATACATATTTTATTTTATTTGTATACGTGATAAACATTTTCTCTATAGACATTTAACCTTTTTCAAATGCTTGGTCAACACTTTTCAAATGTTTTATGTAGAGCGATTTTTGAAATATATTTATTAGGACATTTGGAAGTAGAAAAACAAAATAAAACAAAAAACAAAAAATGAATAAAAAACAAAAAACGAGGATGTTGTTCCCCAGTCACGTCACCCTTCAGCGAGGGTTCGTACCGTCTCGCTGAATGTGATATATAGGGGCGCCCTAGCTATAGTACCGGGAGCTCCTGTGTGAAGGATTTTTCCGTCAAATTGCCCCCAAAGGCATAGGCACAGGTGCCGAGCTAGTCCATTAGCTACAGTCTTGCATTCTTATCTGTGCATATTATGCAATTCATGTGTACTGTAGTGACACAATAATGCAAGAGACAGGCACTGTACCGCCAGAGGGTGCACGAATATCATTTAAAATTCTCAGAAATTTTTAAATTTTCAATTTCCAAATTTGTTTAAAAACACATATATTTTAGGAAAATGGAAAAGATATTATACATAACGCATACAATTTTTGAAAAACTTGGATTTTTTTGAAACATTTTATGAAAACGCGAACATTTTTTGAAAACACATGAATGCTTTTGAATTTCTAGAAAAAACTGTAAATGATAAAACTAGTTAAATTTCCAAATAATTTTTAAAATGCAAATGGTTTTCAGAATTTCGAAAAAGGAAAAAATAACCAGTGAAATAATTAATGGGAAAAACGAAAAAAAATCGGCTCTGAACTTTACTGAATCCTTCTGAATGGTTCCTAAAACCAGGAACAAAGCATACTTAAACAGGACACCCCACTTAATTTCACGTGCTTCCTTTCCCATGGGATTTGGCGTCACTTTGCCGCCAATGGCAGCAAATAGGAATTGTGGAACTTCCCATCTTGCAGGGTGCTGACACGGAAAGCATAATCCACCAGTGGGTTGTTGAAGAGTGTTGCTGCCACATAATGGTTCAACCCATTTGTGCCTTTTTATTGTGTGTAGTTCCCATGATAAAGAAGGATCCAGAACCTTCTGTGTTTTTTAAGAAAAAAGTAATTTTGAGTTTTATTCTAAATTTTTCTTTCCTTTCAGAAAAGAAATAACTATTTATTAATAATTTCTGTATTTATTACACATTTTTATTAATTTATGAACATGTTTTAAATTTTGAGAACATTTTAAAAATGAACAAAAGTTTTTTCAAATTTGCAAACTATCTTTTCAGTATTCTCTTATAATTTTTCAAATCGCAATTATTTTTAAAACTCCTGAACATTTTTTTCATGAACATATTACAAATTCAGAATCATTTGTTTACAATTTCACAAATCACATGTATTTTCTAAAAAAATTGAACCTTTTTAAATTTCCTGAACAAATATTTTTTGATTTCATTAACTTTTTTCTAAAAATTGGCAAACACTTTTTGAATACTCAAATGATTTCTGAAAATGACGTAGAACCTGTGCATTCATGATTTTTTTTTCAATTTCATATTTTTTATTTCACAAATATATTTTCTTAAATATGACCATTTATAGTTTATGGAATATTTTAAAATTTAACGATATCTTTTTAAAACTTAATTAATAAAAGAAAAGAGTTAAAACAAAAATAAAACCAGGCGCACTGCTCATCTTGCATCGTACTTGGCCAGCCCAAAGCCACGCGGTGCGGGGTGGGCGTTTGGATGTAGGCAACGCCCAACGCGCTGGAGATCCTATTCCCCGCTTAGATAGCGACTAGGAAACATGCCTGTGCGTTGCAACGGGAGAAACAATCCACCCACATGACCATATAATTTTTGAACGCATGACACAATATCCTATCAACTCAGATGAAATCAAAAGATAAAATGAGCAAAGCTAGAGGATTAACATACATCTCCAGTAACAATATTAATTGTGCAAAGCAAAAAAGGATAGCTATGTATCAATAGATTTAGCTTGATGCCACATCAATTCACATGTTTGAAGTTTGATCCTCAAATTGACCAATCTCGAAAATATTTTGTTGTTGAATAAATATGAACCAAAGGAATCAAACATATAAAATAATTCTAACCAATTAAGAATCTACAATTGACACATAATCGTGGTGCTAATAGCAGAATGACCATTTTCTTAAACAAATTTTAGAACCAAAGATTAATGGGAAACTTCTGGCTTCTGAGATAATGGAACTCGGTCTTCTCATACTGCTCAAGTACATCCTTACCTTCTCATTTAGGACCTGAAAGCTGAAAAGAAGCAAAAAAGAAAGTCAAACTTATGGTCACTGGAAACATTTACAATGTAAACCAAAAATATAGTGTTCCCACGACTACCTTATTAGAGAACCTGTATATATTTGAAGGTGTGTCTAGAAGGCAATTAATTAAGTCCAACTGATGGATAGCGTTTTTATCAGAAAAGTGATTTTTTTCAGTCATCAACTGATAAAAAATGCATCCTATGCTCCCAATGGAAGGTAAATGTCGCATTTTGGAGGAAACGACATTCCAAACATGTTAAGAAACATGAATATAAGCAAAATCCGGGAAATTATTAAAGATGATTTTACTCTTCTTGGAAGCAAGATAAGTTCGTTCGAATGTAGTCGAAGTCATTTATTGTCCAACATTATAGTATTACTAACATGTCTACACTGCTAACTAAAATGCTAACTAAGTGGCAACTATTCTCTACCTTGCAGTTGTGTTTTCTGGAGCTCACTGATGACGAAGGAACAACACATGTGACAGAAGAAGTAGGGGGAGGGAGTTTAGTATTATACAGGATAAGCATTCGAAAAACAGTATTTGATGCAAATACACAAGAGATTGGGATCTACAATGTTTAAAGATGGTAATTCCAAAAGGAGTAAGAATTCTCCTTGAAACCAGAAGCATATGTACAAAATAAGAACTACACAGATTTTCCATGGTCAACCATTGAGAAGTTTAACGCATGACAAAACTCCAATACATCTACAGAAGATCTCCATTGATCACGGGGAGGCACAGCCAACGTATTGCTAAATGATAATATGCATTAAATAAAAGTTGGTAGAATATGATTTTGGTTTCACATCCATCTTCTGTAAAGCAGCGGTCCCTGCCATCAAATGCTGATGGGGAGACTCTGACCTGTGAATGTCCATTACTTTCTTCCTTGATAGCTACACAAAATGTGTAACAAATGAATAGGGGCAAGTTCTACAGCAAGACAAACCAACACGAACATCTAGCCTACAACCATGTTAGGAAACAGAGAAATATAGCTACTGAAACATATTATTATTTTCAGTCAACTTACATATATAGGGTGTAGTTTTTTCCCCACCCCATCTTTACTAAAATGAAGCCAACAGAAATAAGTTCAGGTGGTGAATGAACAACAGCCACACACATCAGGAAGCTACCTACATACAGACCAAAAATACCAGCCGCACTTCGCTAGCTGCTAAGCACCGGTACACAAGATTTATCTCATCACTGATTTGAAAATTTATGCTTCCAGTCAGTGATATTGCTCGACAGGATCTTTGCTCGGTCCGAACCAATAAATGGAGGTGCCAAGCTAAATGGGATTTAACATAAAAGTAAAACAACGTCGTACCTCAGAATCAGTGACCAAAGACCGTAAGCCAAATGGAGATGGAGTAGCACCAATACCCAGAAAATCTACAAATCCACTGCTTTGATCTGAAGGTACTTTCTAATTTTTAGAAGTAGAAATCACATGAAAAGTCACCTGAAAAGGAGCATCATAGGAACTTATAGCGAAAGCTGAAGGCATGGCAATTCTGGGCAGCATTCATAGTGCTGTTGGAACAACATGTGAGTGCAAGCATGATACTGAAGGTGCTATGCCATTGCATCTATTTTATAAAATGTGCAAAGCTAATTAACCTTGAAAGATCCACTTGTTGAGTTCATCCTCTACATATCTATACACGCAATTTATTCAGGTAAATTCCATTTTCTTTAACACTGAAAGAATCATAAAAATTGATTGACTTAAATGCAATATCACAATAAAATGGATCTGATGAGAAAGAGGAAGGTGGATTGCTTTGCTTATCTGACAAAGACGGGCGATAAACCCTGCGTCGGCGCGTTGAGCATGGCCTTGTGTAAGCTGGCAACGCGGATCTGCGTTCCCACACCCACGTACAAGTCGGAGCTGTCCCGTCGTGTCGCCGGTGGGGCTTCAATAGACGACGTCGTCAGCCTGCTCATAAGAATGATTTCTATCAAGTCATGAGCAATTGTCAAGTGGATTTCAAAGTTCAGTTTGTATATAAAATCTTCTGTAACGTATACTGAATTGGAGTTCAGCTCAGATATAGCGAAAGGAGGCTGCGACTCGGTGTACAAATACCTTAAACCTTGGGCGATGTCGATGGCTATTTTCATTCATCTGAGCCAAGAGAATTGGGCCGCTTCCCCATATAAAGGACGAAAACAAATGAGATCAAATCTACAACACACAGAAAATGCAAATATTTAGTCTGTCCTAATGAAATTGAAGAGATAGACTTACAGTGTGGGTGCTCGTACAGGGTCCCATTTGATTTTTACTCAAAGATTAACATCCTCGAGAATGGGTCACTCTCTCTGCAATAACCCAGAAACTTTGCTATGTTCTCATGATTCAACCTTGCCAGATCAATAACCTACAATGTTCATCCCATTTTATTTATTTATTATTTGAGTTAAAAGGTGTTTCTGAGTCGCAATTTTAGACAAACGAACTACCTTGTTTTGGTAAAAGAGCTCATGCTGGCTAGTCCAATGACCTTCAAAGGCGCATAATGACATGACAGAAACCTCAGGTCCATCCTTCATTGTTTCTTTGTAGACTATAGTCTCCAGAGTTGAGCCAATTATGTTGCTAAAATCCTAACACACTACTTCAAGTTCCTAGTGACTCAACTCTGGCAAACTTTTCAGCATATCAGAATCTGAGGAAAGCATGAACAAATTAGCAACAATGTATGTTAGACAAAATAATCAATTTATTTTATATAGTTAATACCAACCAATCAGTACTGTTATCTCGTTGCTCCAACTTTTTGATCTACTCCATGATGATATTCTTATAGAAGGCTTTAGATTGAAGCTTCTGGAGGCAGTAACAACACTAGTGATCACAAAAACAAGAAGGAGAACACCGGTTGCAATTTCCAAAACAATAAGCCAAGTCGGTTGCTGCACTTTTTCATCCTTATGCTCAGAAGTATTCTGTTTTCATTGAAAAATCATTCACTTTTCTTCTGATTGCATAAACTGAAGGTTCGGTTTTTAGTCACACTGTCCCAAGACACACCTCAACTTGTATCTTCAAATTCGAGCTTAGCATAGCAAGTGAGAATTGTCTAAAAGTGTAAGACATACACGTGATCCAAGTCAACCAATCTAGGCATGGTAAAGTCTAGAAAGATGACTCACTACCTTACAGTGTTATCAATTGATGGAAAATTGGCACAGCTTCTAGGATAATCCTGCTAGTACAACTGTAACAGTTACAATAATAATCTTGGTTTTTTCATTTGAATAAAAGAACACAAACCATCATGAGGCCCCTATGGAATCAGCACAACCATGATTCTGGTCTCTTCTTTTTGCGTGGACCATGATTTTGATCTGCTATAAGATTTATCCTTAAGTTCATATATTCAGAGTTCAGACGTCGCCAGTGGAAAAACTCCAAGCAAAACCATGTATGCGTGAAAGAAATATCAACAGTTAGCATTATCTAGATAATCATGGGAAGAACATATAGAAGTTAATAAAGTCCCAAAGGAATCAATCAAGCGTGGGGAATTTACATGGTTGCTAGCTAGCTAGCATGGTCTATTAGCCAATGGAACACGTACCGGAGGATTCAATTAGGCATGATGTAGTGTAGTTTTGTGCACATCTGGTTGGCTTCCTTCATCGTTGTTGCCGGCTAGTACGTGTGCATCTGGTCAGCTTGCTTCTTCGTAGTTCTACACCAGTACCTTGCTCTGAAGTCGATTTGAGTTTCACTCGCTCCTCCCTGATCCTCCCGAGGAGAGGCGCTCCTCACGCGCACCAGTGCCCTCGCACCGCTGCACCCCTGCCGCACCCTTCCATCTTCCTCGTCCTTCTTCTCCTACCTCTCCTCCACCCTGGATCCTCCTCTGTCTCTCTTCTCTACCAGAAAAATCGAATCACCGCCATGACCTTGGAGCTCTCCCTGCCAGCCATGGAGGCCCGCCTCCACTTGCATGGACTTCGCGCCGCCGCGCCGGATCTCTCCTTCTCCCGCGCCCGCTGGATCCCGCCGCCGCCGTTTTGCATCGAGCAGACGCATCGTCCCCAGCCTGTCGAGCCGCCGCGTTGACCTGATCCAGAAGCTGCGCTCGAGCGCCGCGGCGGGGGTGGCGAGCAGGAAGAGGTGTGGACGGGGCGGCGGGCGGGTTGACGTCGGCGGGGGCGGCGGGTGGGTTGAGGTCGGCCGCGGCGGCGAGTGGTGCGGCGGCAGCTAGGGTTGGCTCGGCCTAGGCAGAGGCCAGGGTCGAGGCGATGCGAGGAGGCAGACGCGTACGGGTATTTTTTCTGCGAACCGTTTTTCGTGGCAGCTTAATAATGGATTGCGGGTTGAATACACGAAACCACAGGGGCTTTTATGCAAAAGTACTAATGACGGACGGCAGAAGCGATAGCCGCTTTATTAGTAGGTAAAGATAAAGATTAATTGCTCCTGGTCCTCTGATAGGACGGTCAATTCTGGGTTTTTCGCCACTATCTTTTTACTTCTTTTGTTTTTTCTTCTGAGTATTTTTCTTTTCTTTTTCGTTCTCTTTTTTCCTTTTTATTTTGGTTTCTTATTTTTTTATAGTTCACAAACTTTTTGTTGAAATTCATAAAATTAAAATAAAGTCATGAACAATTTTTCAATTTATTGTTTTTATGAAAATCTTCCAAACAATACAAATTCGTGAAAAACATTGAGTTTGAGGATAAATTTTTAATACTTGAATATGTTATTTTCAAACTCGCGTACATATTTTTGAAAGTTATGAATTTGTTTTTCAAAATCATGATCATTTGTGGAAATAAAAAAAGAGAAGGTCATAAAAATTTTCTAAACACGCGGCCTTTAAAAATTGGTTAAAGTTTTTCGAACTAACATTTTTTTTGAAAAATATGAACGGTTTTTGAAGTGACGAATATTTCTTAAACTTCCTGAATTTTTTTATTAAATCCATGAACATTTTTTTAAATGTAACATTTTGGTTCGGGAATATTTTTTTCAAATTTGTGAAGTTTTTTCCCAATTCATGAATGTTTTTGAATTCACATATATTTTTAAAAATTGCAAAAATTTTGTAGTTCAAGAATTATTTCCATAAAAATCAAGAATGTTTATTGAACTCGCAAACATTTTTTAATCCAAATGCATTTTTTTAATTTATGATTTTATTTTTGAAATACACATTTTAGTTTGAAATCTTGAACATTATGAAGCAAAAAAAAAATATATATATATATATAATGAAAGTGAAAAAAGCAGGGACGCCACTCGTCCACACATGGTCCAGCCCAAATTCTGCGCATGAGGTGGTGTGCATTTGTGCGCTCTCCCCCATGCAGGTTGCTAAATAGGAGGTCTCATGTGTGTTGGTTAGGAACTCCCTATTTTTTGGTGCTTTAATTTGCCTGCAACACCCGCCTCTGCAGCCGAGCCGGTCTTATGTCACAAATATAATTCAAAGGTTGTTCTAAAATACTAATTGGAAGGTGTTACACTAGACTAATTGCATATCAGAATTCGGTTCAGTTCGGTTCTGAGAGAAACTTGATAGCAGAGTAGGAGGGGAAAGTAGTACAGGAGATGGAAGACGAAGAAGATGAGGTGGCCTCTTCGAAATAGAAGAGAGCAGCGTTTAAGGACCCCGTGGAGGAGGCGGCACACCACCAGCCCCGTTGGAAGCTGCGCAAGGCCTCGGGCGTGCCGGCCGGCCAATGACCTGCGCCTGCTTGGGTGACCCTCTTTGACACCTCGGAGGACCCCCTGACTCAGTGAAGCCTGCACTCAGATGGTATTCTCGGTAGAACGCTTTGGAGTCTGTTTTGTTGGGAAATGTAGTAATTTCAAAAAAATTCCTACACACACGCAAGATCATGGTGATGCATAGCAACGAGAGGGGAGAGTGTGTCCACGTATCCTCGTAGACCGAAAACGGAAGCGTTAGCACAACACGGTTGATGTAATCGTACGTCTTCACGATCCGACCGATCAAGTATCGAATGCACGACACCTCCGAGTTCTGCACACGTTCAACTCGATGACGTCCCTCGAACTCCGATCCAGCCGAGCTTTGAGGGAGAGTTCCGTCAGCACAACGACGTGGTGACGATGTTGATGTTCTACCATCGCAGGGCTTCACCTAAGCACTGCTATGATATTATCGAGGTGGACTATGGTGGAGAGGGGCACCACACACAGCTAAAAGGTCCAAGAGATCATTTTTTGTGTCTCCAAGGGGTGCCTCCCACCCCGTATATAAAGGAGTGGAGGAGGAGGAGGGGGCGGCCACCTTAGACGCGCCCCCTCCTTGTCCAATTCGGACTGGGGGGAGGGGGCGCGCGGCTGCCCTTTGGCCGCCCCTCCTCTTCTCCGTTAGGGCCCAATAGGCCCATTAGTCTCCCCGGGGGGTTCTGGTAACCCCCCGGTACTCCGGTATATGCCCGAAACTCCCCGAAATCATTCCGGTGTCTGAACATAGTCGTCCAATATATCGATCTTTACGTCTCGACCATTTCGAGACTCCTCGTTATGTCCGTGATCATATCCCGGAATCTGAACTACCTCCGGTACATCTAAAACCATAAACTCATAATATAACCGTCATCGAACTTTAAGCGTGCGGACCCTATGGGTTCGAGAACTATGTAGACATGACCGAGACACGTCTTCGGTCAATAACCAATAGCGGAACCTGGATGCTCATATTGGCTCCTACATATTCTACGAAGATCTTTATCGGTCAAACCGCATAACAACATACGTTGTTCCCTTTGTCATCGGTATGTTATTTGCCCGAGATTCGATCGTCGGTATCTCAATACCTAGTTCAATCTCGTTACCGGCAAGTCTCTTTACTCGTTCCGTAACACATCATTCCGTAACTAACTCATTAGCTGCAATGCTTGCAAGGCTTAAGTGATGTGTATTACCGAGTGGGGCCAGGGATACCTCTCCGACAATCGGAGTGACAAATCCTAATCTCGAAATACGCCAACCCAATAAGTACCTTCGAAGACACCTATAGAGCATCTTTATAATCACCCAGTTACGTTGTGACGCTTGGTAGCACACAAAGTGTTCCTCCGGTAAACGGGAGTTGCATAATCTCATAGTCATAGGAACATGTATAAGTCATGAAGAAAGCAATAGCAACAAACTAAACGATCAAGTGCTAAGCTAACGGAATGGGTCAAGTCAATCACATCATTCTCCTAATGATGTGATCCTGTTAATCAAATGACAACTCTTTGTCTATGGTTAGGAAACATAACCATCTTTGATCAACGATCTAGTCTAGTAGAGGTATACTAGTGACACTCTGTTTGTCTATGTATTCACACATGTATCATGTTTCCGGTTAATACAATTCTAGCATGAATAATAAACATTTATCATGATATAAGGAAATAAATAATAACTTTATTATTGCCTCTAGGGCATATTTCCTTCATGTTTATGGTTCCTCGAGTAGATGCCTAATTATTGATTCATCCTTTGTAGCCCGCAACGCGTGAACATCAGCGACGCAGCTGAGGACGATGGTATCCCTCCACCTTCTATGGCGGAGAGCGGGTCCGTGGAGCGTCCTATTCCCCCTCTGGCCCTAATGGGCTGGGGGAAGCGACGTCGCGCCCAACCCCTACCGCTGACAACACGGGGGCAGGCACCGGCGATTCATTGGCTGAGGTCTAGTCCTCGGCCGCCGAAGACCACAGGGAAGAAGTCCCCATGGTTACGGAAGAAGAGTTGGGCCAAGGTGTATCCTCGGCCCAAATCACTCTAGGACTGCCAAAGTAGCCAGAGGTTACCGTCCCTGCCACCATGGTGGGTGAACACTAAGCGGCTCCACCTTCCCCTCTTGCTCCAAAGTAGGTCCCCATGGGGTGGCCCGTGGAGATGGAGGCCGTCGTGGCGAGCTCCTCCATCCCGGAAGAGCACCATGACCTCATTGGCATGACAGTGGGGAGCTTCCAGTCTATGGAGGCCAGAATGCAAGAGGCCTTCAAGGGTCTCCTTAGAGGCTTTGAGGTATGTTTACCGTACTTCAAATTCACCTTGTAGTATATATATTGTCAATTTTATGCCAGACCTCTTCTGGTGTGGCTAAAAAAACTCCTATTTGAAGACAATACAATAATTTATAACATAGCCATCAGTAGCCCCCGAGCCCTAAGTTGGTTTAAAGAACTGACATGGGGGTCGTCTTGATGTTTGTGTGAATATGACCATACAGTAGCCCCCGAGACTCTTGTTGGTTTGGTATAAAGCCATCAAAGGATCGAAATCGAGCTTGGACGGCTAATTGTTTTAATCATTTGTGTAGGCCTCTATTTCGGCTCCGAGCTTTGTCTCCCAAGAGTTAGCGAAGATGAACTGGAAGTTGAAGTGGTCCGAAGAGGACCACAATCTGATGCAAAAGCAGATCAAAAATGCCCAAAGTGAATGAAGAGTTCAATACAAAACAATATATCTTTTATCGTTGTTTGAGCTTATTGTAATGTCGGGCCTATATTGTGACACCTGCTTATATGTCTCCAACGTATCTATAATATTTGATTGTTTCATGCTATATAGTATCAATTTTGGATGTTTTATATGCATTTATATGTCATTATATATCATTTTTTTGGGACCAACTTATTAGCTTAGTGCCAAGTGCCAGTTGCTGTTTTTCACCTATTTTTGGTTTACCAAAATATCAGTACCAAACGAAGACCAAATGCCATGAAACTTTTTTGGAGATTTTTTTCTAGACAAAAGAGACCCTTGAAGCTTCGGGGGAGGGCCAGAAGATGAAGGAGTGGCCCACGAGGCACCAAGGCGCGCCCAAGGGAGTAGGCGTGCCCTGGTGGCTTGTGGGGCCCACGAGCATCCGTTTGACCTAATTTCACCTTTACAAATTCTCTAAAATCGGGAAACCAACAGAGAGCCACCCAAAACATTTTTTCCACCACCGCAAGCTTCTGTTCTCGTGAGATCCCATCTGGAGGCCTTTTTCGGTACTCTGTTGGAGGGGGAACTGATGACCCACAAGTATAGGGGGTCAATTGTAGATCTTTTCGATAAGTAAGAGTGTCGAACCTAACGAGGAGCAGAAGGAAATGACAAGTAGTTTTCGATAAGGGATTGTCTGCAAGTGCTGAAATTGTAAGTATCAGAGTAGTTTGATAGCAAGATAGTTTGTAACGAGCAAGTAACGATAATAGTAACAAAAGTGCAGCAAGGTAGCCCAATCCTTTTGAGGCAAAGGACAGGCCAAAACGGTCTCTTATGATAAGCAAAGTATTGTTGAGGGTACATGGGAATTTCATCTAGTCACTTTCATCATGTTGGTTTGTTTTGTGTTCGCTACTTTGATAATTTGATATGTGGGTGGACCGGTGTTTAGGTGTTGTTCTTACTTGAACAAACCTCCTACTTATGATTACCCCCCCTCCCCGCGCGCGCGCGCAAGAATCCACAACTACGAGAAAAGTATTAAGAATAAATTCTAACCATAGCATTAAACTTTTGGATCCAATCGGCCCCTTACGAAGTAGCGCATAAACTGGGGTTTAAGCTTCTATCACTCTCGCAACCCACCATCTAATTGCTACTCCACAATGCATTCCCTTAGGCTCAAATATGGTGAAGTGTCATGTAGTCAACGTTCACATGACACCACTAAGGGAATAACAACATACATACTATCAAAATATCAAACACATATCAAGTTCACATGATTACTTGCAACATGAATTCTCCCGTGACCTCAAGAACAAAAGTAACTACTCACAAATGATAAACATGTTGATGATCAGAGGAGTATTAAATAGCATAATGGATCTGAACATATAATCTTCCACCAAATAAACCATATAGTAATCAACTACAAGATGTAATCAACACTACTAGTCACCCACAAGCACCAATCTATAGTTCCGGTAACAAGATTGAACACAAGAGATGAACTAGGGTTTGAGAGGAGATGGTGTTGTTGAAGATGTTGATGGATATTGTCCTCCCCAAGATGGGAGAGTTGTTGGTGATGATGATGACCATGATTTCCCCCTCCGGGAGGAAAGTTCCCCCGGCAGAATCGCTCCGGCGGAGGGAAAAAGTGCTCCTCCTAAGTTCCGCCTCGAGGCGGCGACGCTTTGTCCCGAAAGTCCTCTCTTTATTTTTTTCTAGGTCAAAATGACTTATATACCAGAAGATGGGTACCGGAGGTGGGCTGAGCAGGCCACAACCCACCAGGGCGTGCCTGGGGGGCCTGGCGCGCCCTGGTGGGTTATGCCCACCTGGTGGTCCCCCTCTGCTGTTTATTGGCTCCATTATTTCTTAAATAATCCATAAAAAATCTCCGTGAAGTTTCAGCTCATTTGGAGTTGTGCAGAATAGGTGGCCTGACGTAGCTTTTCCAGGTCCAGATTTCCAGCTGCCGGAATTCTCCTCTTGGTGCGTTCCTTGCAAACTATGAGAGAAAAGGCATTAGAATTACTCCAAAAAGCATTATTATAGATAAAAAATTATAAATAACAGTAAGAAAACATGATGCAAAATGGACGTATCAACTCCCCCAAGCGGTGGAGCCCTCCGTGGACTCGCGCAATCGTTACCCTTCGTGGCTTGAAGTCTCCATCAACGTGGATGTATGATAGCATCATCTATCGGAACCACGCCAAAAATCTCCGTGTCTACATTGTGTTTGCTCCCTCCAAACTCGTCCCTTTACCTTCATGTGCAATGTTTTACATTCCGCTGCTATAGTCTTAGACTTGCATGTGTAGGTTGATTGCTTGACTAGTGCTAAGTTGCTAAAATCTACCAAAACTTAAAATTGGGAAAATGCTAGATTTTTATTTGGTCAAGTAGTCTAATCACCCCCCTCTAGACATACTTTTGATTCTACAAGTGGTATCAGAGCTTTGGTCTTCATTTGCCTTGATTTCCATAGCTTTTGGTGATCATAGCCTTGGTTTCACAACCTAGGAGAGTATGGCGTCTAGCGAGGGAAATTACCACCATAGAGGTCTTTACTTTGATGGTACTAATTTTGCTAGTTGGAAGCATAAGATGAAAATGCATATTCTTGGACATAACCCCGCCGTTTGGGTCATTGTGTGTATTGGCTTGTAAGGTGAATTCTTTGATGGGAAAGAACCAAACCGTGAAGCTACCACGAAAGAGTTGAAGATGCTGCAATACAATGCTC